>NC_134487.1:98789322-98891822 GCF_040206685.1 Ascaphus truei | reverse complement strand
GGGGGGGGGGGGAAGCGGGGACATCCCCCGCTCACATCACCCGGCGCGCTCTCTGACACGGGACCGGGGGGAACCGGGGACATGAGGGGGCATCCCCCGCTCCCATCACCCGCCGCCCTCTCTGACACGGGACCGGGGGGGGAGCGGGGGGGGGGAACGGGGATATGAGGGGGCATCCCCCGCTCCCATCACCATAACTGCGGGCAGCAGGAGCACCGGGGAGGGGAGGGAGGTGGAGGAAGGCACAGATAATACTTACTGTGTCCTCCATCCTCCATGGGAAAAAAATGGCCGCTCGTTGGGGGCTGGCTCATATAGAGCCTGGCCGCGCGCCCACAAAGCCTGGGAGCGCGCGCCAATCATCTGTCAGGTAGGGGGAGTTTTTTTTTTTCAGCCAGCGCGAGCAGAGAAATTTCAGCGCGAGCAGGGAAAATTTAAAAAACAAAACACGTGTGCTGCTTGGGCCAATAGTAACTCGCCCGGGGGTTAAATCCACCCGCCCCGGGCGAGTAAATGTATAGGATTGTCGAACACTGTCTATTTATATCAGGTGTTTTCTGCGCATCTGTTTAATTAAATCAGTTAGCACTTTGCGCAAAAATGCTATTGAAAACGTTCAGGATGTTTTGACTGTTTATCGCTAAAACATTTGCATAAATAATTTCATTTACCAGTTGCACAATCTGTCCAGTATTTTGTGCAGCTATAAATAGCATAATAGCATCCAGTATGAAATCTTCAGGCCACGAGAAAAATCGATATGTAAACATTGACATCTCAATAAGAACTCCGATGCTTAGAGATAAAGGACAACTGGTTAAACCTGTTTGACTCAGAGAATATAACTATCATGCGCCCCTGCAGCGAAGCTGAGGCCTTGTTTCAGGCTTGTACATGTCGCACTGTAGCTGTTTCTTCTACATGTCCTTATTATCGCTTTATCTTTCTGAGCCCACAGAACATCCTGCCAGTGTCTGCAGTTACAGTCCAGATTTTCAGAAATATCCAGTTCCATCAATATATTCCTGCTGTGGCTGGCATCACAGGAACAACATGAGGCCTATCAATAAATCAGCCAGTGCGGCACAGACTGACATTCAAAGTAATCCTAGCCTGCTGTAGAAAAGTGAGCTTATTTTACAGGGGATTAAATGCAGAAAGGTTTTGGCCACCACCTAGGAACCCCACAAGAATTGGATGCAAATTATTAGAACTGCTGCTACAATATTTTTCAGCAATTATTGATCATTTCGGTATCCCAGAGCTGAACTATATTAGTATGCTGGTGTCGTGATAGTGCTATGGCAGGTAAGAAAACTAAGTATTATCTGGCCTTCAACAAGCTCAAGTGCCTAATATTTATTCAATTAAACTTTGTTCCATGTTGCTACTGTAGCTTTTTTTACATGAGCCCTTTATTTTAATCGTGAGTCTTTTATTTGAAATAATTTGAAAAGTATTTAATAAAAGATTTCTATTGTGATCAAATAAGCATCTGTTAACAGTGAATTTGAGAGCCCGCCCCAGCCCCCCCGAAAAAAAACTTACACAAGATAAAATAAGTGAAAGAATCACTATAAGGAAGTCTGAACTATTCTAAGAAACCATTACATATGTAGCCCTCTTACCCTCTAAGTGAGATTGGGGTGGGTAGGTGTATCTGACTATTTATCAGTGTGGTGCTGTACCTGTTTGGCATCCAGGGGGGCTGAGCTTCCACCACTGGGAACCTGGGGTATATACGGTACTTATCTTCACGGTGCAGCGCCTCCACCGACAAGGGATCCCAGCGTAGTGGGAGGAGCCCCTCGCCGAAACTCATATACACAATAATCACGCTCAGTTATATTATAAACATGTTTACTGAACACATCATTGTCACGGTAACTTATGACAAGATATAATAAACACCAAATATCTGGGTTGAACTGAACGAGGCTTAGATATAATAAAATATATTTATTCCTTAAAAAGGTGAACACAGCAATATAGTACAATTAACAGACAAGAAGGTAACACTTACTTAGGGTTGGGGAATGCAGAAGTATCAGCCAGCAATTCTCCAGCAATCCGGTGACATTCAACATGGTATCAGAAGAAGAACTAAAAACTGTAGGGTTGACACAGTTTATATACCTGTGTAACCCTATTCTTAACATTGAATACAGACTATTGGTGAACAATTATCTGTATCCAATCCCTAACGTGGAGACACAGATTAACCCATGCCCCCCAGCTAATTAGCCCATGTGTACTGGGACTCTATGGGTAGCCCCATAATTAAATCAGGGGCGACGACCAATCTACCAAATGAAGTATCTGCATTGTTTGTAGGTGTAGACATAACACTTACAAACCACTCCAGTTTGATGATTCTCCGCCCTCAGGTAACAATTAGAGTGGCAGAGTCTTGTTGATTAGTACTTGATCTGTTGATTAGTACTTAGGCTCAATCATCCGGCTGCCCTTCCTGACCTATTTAGCATAGCAGATGGAGTCTGCATTTTTCAGAGCAGATCCAAAATACCATACATATACTCTTTAATATCTACACATAATAATAAGTTCCATTCTGGTGGGCTCAGTGGGTCAAAATTTGCCAGTTTTAATGCCTACAGTGACTCCACATATTGGCCAAATATCAACTCTCTGCGACCTCCAGAACTGGAGATACAGAAATGCACTTTAAAACATCTTTAAAATACAGGATTATAATGAAGTTCTGTCATGGTGAGCCCCTCTACAGCTAATTAATCAGTAAGTGTGCAGGGGTAAGGTGCTAGTGGGTGATGTAGTAGGTTTATAGCAAAGAAGCAAGAACCCACTAATAGCACTCAATACCCCCAGAAAGTATATGATAATGTTAATAAATATTCTTTAATGCTAAGCTAATTAAAATAATGGGTATTAAAATACAACAAATGACACACATATATATTAACCCTAAGGTAAGTGTATATGACACCAGTCTAATAGGAGAACAATTTGAGGTTTATTGGATCAAACGTTCCCTACGAGCTGATTTGCAGTATTCCCTAAATCTGGTATTTAGGTTTAGGCAAGGGTGGGGAGGGGCTGCAAAAATCCTGTCTAGGTTGTCAGACAAATCCCAAGGTGATAGGTGGGTAAGTGGGTGGATAATGTGAGACAGATATTATGCTTCTAATTAGGCAATGGATCAATACACTCTAATCAGTGTGTGCTCACCAAACCCAAGCTAAAATGCTCCAATATTAAGTGATCAATCGTACTGTATCTCTTCATAATAATACCCCACATGTAATCACCTATATATAGCTATTAAACTCCTGGTGTTTAGAGAGCTAGCTATCATACACAGATCGTGAGAACAGTGGCTAATAGATCCCTATAGACGGAGGAGCTTTAAGTATACCTATGCACATATTCATGAATGTGCTACCACCGTCAGGAATGCTAATACCACTAAATGAACTGTGTAACGGGAGAAAACAGGCAGCCCTACCCTCACCAAATGCTGCCGAGTCACCACATAAACTCCTGCCCAGTATCGAAGGGAGTACACGCGTTCAGTCTAACAGCTGGTTGCTCTGCAACTTGGAAGGCTGCCACGTCAATTCCGACCGTGCGCCTGCACGTGACAGATGCCGACGCGTGCGTTTCGCGATTGAAACGCTTTCTCAAGGCTCAGTGTGAGGGGATAAATAGAAAAAACAGATAAGTGCGCACAAGAATTCTAACTTAATAAAAAGTGTTATTGTGATAATAATTAAATCAAATACACCCAACCACGTGATAAAAGTGCATTAGGTATATAAATAAATACCAATGTAGATGAGCAACTGCTGCTATGAAAAAGGGCAGCCCAAGACCCTAGAATCTAGTAACAACAAAACAAACAAAGCGCACAACACTCATCGTAAAAAATGTAATAAACAGTGTTTATATATAAGGTGTTTCAAGGTTATGCATACATCATGAATGATTTAATCAGGCATTGAGAGCCACAATGTGGCAGTTACCAGGAACCGCCGAGATTTCACTCCCGCTTCCACGAACTCAGGTCAGATGAAGATCAGACACACTACCGGATTATTGATGTCTCTGCCACAGTCTCAATGTCCAGTATATGGCGTCAGTACGCCCGGTGGATCCTGGGGTGTGGTTCTCTTTATCCCGCAGATATCATACAGGTTCCCTGCTGCAAATCTCACTGCACATCCGCACAGGTCGAGCAGCTTGGCGGCGTAGACTCGTGGTCCCATCTGTGACGTCAGAGGGCCCGATGAGGCTCACAGAGTGTTCAATGTGTAGCGGCGTTTGCCAGTCCTCCTTCATACCTCACTGCACAGCCACAGAGGCCAACAACGTCACAGCATATGCGCCGAGGAATGGAAATCATCTCGGTATTCCAGATAAACCGAGAGACTTAACAAAATTAAAATACACCTTGGAACTCAAAATAATAAAAGAATATAGGTTGAATGGTATCTCTCCAACGCGTTTCGTAGCTCAAAGGGCCACTTCTTCAGGGAATAAAGACTCATGATCACTAAATCAGAGTACAGCTAAACCCCGTTATAACGCGGTCCTCGGGGTCCACCCCGAGACCACCGCGTTACTAACGGGGTCGCGCTAATTTAAAAAAAAAAATGGCCGCCGCATCAGTGCATATTTACCCCGCGGTCCCGGCTTCCCCCTGTCACCGCGTGACAGGAGATGGGAGGGGGGATTCCCCTCCGGCTTCCGCTTCCCCTGTCACCGCGGGACAGGAGATGGGAGGGGGGATTCCCATCCGGTCGGCCCCCCCCGCCGCAGCACAGCTCCCGGCGAAAGCAGCAAGAACTTCAGAGCTTCGATCGAGCACTGGCGCCCCCCAGCTGCTCCTCTTGGCCTGGCCTGAGCTACTCCCGGTGTCCCCTAGAGGATCAAAGACGTGAGAGGCACTCAGACACCACCTCCACAACCCTGAAAGTTCCGCGAGAGCTGCACTCCTGATCGATTTCTCGTCTCCCCTCTGGCTGGAGAGGAGAGGCACCTCCCAATGGTACCACCCCCGACTAGCCCCCAACACCGCGAGCTACTATGGCTCTCTCCCCGCCCTACCTTCTCGCCGCCGCGGCTCTGAGGGCCGCTCTGACGAGGGAGGGGGTGCCTCTACCGCTGCCCCCCCCCCACACTTTTACAGCGAGTCTGGCTTCTCTGAGCTCACCCATCCCTGCCCCTTACTATCTCCCCCGTGCCCTCCCTGCTATCCCCTCCATGCCCTCCCCGCTATCCCCCCGTGCCCTCCCCACTATCCCCCCGTGCCCTCCCCGCTATCCCCTCCCGCCCCTCTGGGCCGTTCACTTCCTCACCCGGTGAAGCCCCGGGCCTCTCCACGAGCCTAGGGAGGGGATCCGGGAGGAGGCCGCCTTTGGCGTGAGTGCCGGTTGTGTCGCGCCTCAGGGGGATGGGAATATGCCAGATAGGGAGCTCTTACCCCTGTCTTCGGGCGCGGGGGGGTGGGGGCGGTGCCGGGGACGGGAGGCGCTGGTGGCCGTCCCCGAGGGGGGAGGCTGGGGGTGCTGTCCCTTTGGCCACCCGTGTCAGCGGAGCGGACGGCGTGTCCATGCGGCTCCATGGAAGGGGGGACGTCACGTGGCCTGCGGTGGAGACTCCCGTGGCGACCTCAGCTGTCAGGTCTGTTGTCCTCCCATCTTCTTGAGGGCTCGTGGTCCGTGGGCCGAGAACCTTGGGGGCCTGCTGTTTCTCTCGGGTGGCCGCTTTGCTTCTTGCCCCCCCCCCATGCCCCCCCGCGCTGCACCGGGCCATCCCACCAGCCCCCGCAGCATCGGGGGCACCCGCAGCCATCATCCCCCTTTACCGCAGCCTCACCAATCATCCCCAAGGTAAGGCTGATTTATGTATATGTGTGTGTGTGTAGTGTGAGCAGTGTGTGTGCAGTGTGCAGTGTGTGCAGTGTGAGCAATGAGCAGTGTGTCAGTGTGAGCAATGTGCAGTGTGAGCAATGAGCAGTGTGCAGTGTGAGCAATGAGCAGTGTGTGTTAGTGTGAGCAGTGTGTGTGCAGTGTGAGCAATGAGCAATGTGTCAGTGTGTGCAGTGTGTGCAATGAGCAGTGTGTGTGCAGTGTGCAGTGTGTGTGCAGTGTGAGCAATGAGCAGTGTGTGAGCAGTGTGTGTGCAGTGTGAGCAATGAGCAATGTGTCAGTGTGTGCAGTGTGTGCAATGAGCAGTTTTTTTTTAAAACGGGAGCCACGGGAAAACCGCGTTATAACCGAATCGCGGTATAGCGAGGCGCGTTATAATGGGGTTTAGCTGTATATACCATTGAAAACCATATGATTGGTTAATAGCTCAACAGTATCAGCAAATCACTATTCACTGCCCTAATGCAGCACAGCTGAAACATCAGGGCTGCATAAAAACATTTTATTTCAAATATCTTAATACTATATAAAACATATTACTAAATATGACATAAAATCAAATAAATGACAAATGGCAAAGATTGAATTAATATTAATTCTGAAAGAAACAAACAAAAATTAGTTTTGAAGCAGACAATCATAAACATTTACAAACACTTGTTGACAGAATCAATACAGGGACCATATATCCACATCCTCATTTAACCCTTTAGGGGTATGGGATTCTAGTTTATAAATCCAAAATGTTTCTTGCATGGAAAGGTTTTTAATCCTGTCTCCACCTCTCCTCCCTATAGGGACAGTATGTAAACCCTTAAATCTAAGGGAGGATGGGTCTTTTTTATGGTATGCAGAGAAATGCCGAGACAGGCTATGTTTCTCATAGCCATTTTTAATGTTCCTGATGTGTTCTTGGATTCGCACTTTTAGACACCTTTTAGTGCGACCAACATATTGGATATTACATGAACATTCAATCAAATAAACCACATAAGTGGTATTGCAATTTACAAATTCTTCAATTTTGAACTCCTCATGATTAACTGATGATTTAAAGGTTTTCCTCTCTTTATGGAGGTATTTGCAAATGGAACAATTACCACATGCATAATTACCTACAGATTTATTTAGCCATAACCTATCCCTACTATGAATAGGAGGAAAAATATCACTGGGAGCCAAAGTATTTTTTAAATTCTTTGCTCTCCTGTAGATGAATTTTGGTGTCAGTGGGATGTGGCCCCCTAAAAACACATCCCTATTTAATATTGTCCAATGTTTTTTGAATATTTCTTCAATTTTCACATTAGCGGAATTGAAAGTAGTCACAAATGGAATCTCAAGGGACCCTGTTGTATCAATAGGTACTTTTTTTTACCTTAGGTTGTATCATTAGGTCTCTATCCATTCCCCTCACCTTTTCCAGATCCTTTAAAAGGTCTTTTTCAGGATACCCCCTTTCCAAAAATTTGAGGATAAGTAAGTTAGCCTGTTCTTCAAAGTCATCAGTGGAACTACAATTTCTCTTAATTCGAACAAATTGGCCCCTATGAATATTGGAAATCCATGATTTTTTATGATTGCTAGAGGCCATGAGCAGATTATTACTGTCCACTTCCTTGAAGAATACATTTGTGGTTACTTTCCCAGTATTGGTGGCTGTTAAATTAAGGTCAAGAAAATTAATAGATCTCTCATTGGAAATATGACTGAAAATCTAGTTCATATCGTTATCATTAAGGTAACCCATGAAGTTTATCAGTTCTTGATCACTGCCATCCCACACGCACAAGATATCGTCGATAAAGCGCCTCCATATGACAACGTTCCTACTGTAAGGATTGTTGGTCCATATTCTCTTCCTCTCCCAATCTCCCATATACAGGTTCGCGAAACTGGGGGCAAATCTACAAACTGGGGACATATATACAAAAGAAGATCGAGATCGGGTAAGTGTACATAAAAGGATGGAATATGTGCCCCTATAATATAGAGGGTAGAATACTAGATGACATATATATCAATACGTAAGATATTATGGGTGAATGCATACTAATAATTCGTATGAGGGTAGCCCCACTCAAAGATATCTTAAATAAATGGGGTGAACACAAACCCTTCATGCCATAAATATGGCATATTGCAACTATATTTTACACACTGTGATTTAGACTTGATAATTATCTTCAGTTGCAGTACATATACTTACCTGATCCCGGTCCTCTAGAGTGTATACAAATGTGGCATTTTGTAGCTACATTGTGTATATATACACTGTGACTTCATCCACACTGCCTGAAGGGGCCAAGTCGCCTGTCAATATCAATTATTAACCATGACATTGTCTTTATTAGGTTGTTTATGTATCTACCTACATCTTATTTCTGTGAGTACTATCCACAGAAGATGATTATGCTATTCTGATTATTATCATAATTATGTTTCATCTGTATTGATTGGAGTTCAAAATAATTTTTAGCCTCTGGGGTCACATGTTAATGAATACCCCATTAACACTATCACAACTCTCTAAGCACCATGCGTATTTATACTCATGATGTAGAGATCATGTGCATCAGTGCTGTATTTATCCAAAATGTACTGCTGCAACGTTTTTGTGATTATATCAACCCATTTAGCTTGAGAGCAGCCTGTGTTCATTAGGTAGTGCTGAATGAGTGCCTGCACACCAGCACTACATAGGCAGACCTCTTGGGTGAAACTCCCAACCAATTGAAACACAATTGTGCATATATAAACCATACAATGTTCAATGGGACTTCTTTGCTATAAACCTAGGATTATAATGAAACATGGGAACAGGGGAACATACATTTTCATGACATGACAAGGTGTAAACCACATTCCTGGACCGCAGTCCAGTTAACCCCTTGCCTCCCTGGTGAGGTCAGGGGGTGGCCATATGGGGTGCAACCCCTTTAATACCGGGCCAACCTCCTCTCCCTCTACAATCATAACTTATAGCCTTTACATAACACGGGCCTGATAGGCCTAATCCAACCCATAACACCTCCAGGGTGAACCCACAGAATACTTGAGTGCCTGAGCACGTAACCCTGTGATGTCCCAAGTAAGTCCCTTACTCAAAGAATGTGTGTGAGGGGATAGCGCGCTTCCCTGGTGTTGGGGCCCGGTGGTGCACATGAACGATACCTTCCTGGTCTCAGTCCGGACCAGGACACTTATTAGAACTCCTTGGATCAGCGCCGGGGATCCGCGTCACAACCTGTGACTCCTCTCCTGGATGACTCCTCAGGCCTATGCCTCTGGAGGGGCCTCCCGTCGAATTGAACCCTTTTAAATGAGTCTCTGATACTGTTCTTAATTGACAGGCTGCACTTCCCTGTAGGCAATGTCCTGCAGCATGTCTCACACAAATCTCTGGTAGTGAGGACTCATATTACTTCACAGGCCTCAGGTCACACACCAGCTGCAGCTGCAACATCCTGCAGCTAATATCCCTTTCTGAATACTACTGGGGAAAAGTCCCTATCTCAAGGCCTTCCCTGCTGTACACCTCTCAGCAGACCTACTGTGGCTCAGGGGATCTATCTAGGACCTAGGGGTAAACTCTATGGCCTAGTCCAAGGGACACACTCTCCCTGGACCCTACCTTCCCCCTCTGTGTCCTGATCCCAACTCCCTGAACTGTCCTCATCTTCAAAATCCTGACTTGTCCCTTTCTCTCCAATTCTCTCACTTTCTCTATTCAAAAATATCTCAACTGCCACTAACATCTCACAGCCTCACTGGTTGCCTAGCAACATGTTAACTGCAGCCTCTGAAGCTAAGCTATACTAACTGCTCTTATTCAAAACTGTCAGCGCTAGCTCCCTATTCTATTACTGTAGCTGCTAAATCAACAGTCTCTGCTACCACTGCATAGGACAAGCTCCGACCTGTACGCGCATCAAACATGGCGCCCGTCTGCAGCGGCAGCCACCGAAACCCCCCCGCGATGCGCCCGTTTCTCCCCACAACAGCTCCCACACTCCCCACTCAGCGAAGGCCAAGCACAGGCCTGGGGCTGGGGACCACCACACGGGGCACCGGGGAGACAGTTAACCCCAAAAAGAGCACCGGGCTACACATACAACAGTTAAGTTATTTGTATTTATTTACCTTTTATGGGACACTGCCTCTTTAGCAACCAGCTGCGATCAAGGCAGGAGTTTAAAAACACTACTTTTTATTTAAAAATTGTATTAGAAATGTCACCGTGGATGAGCACAATTGGTTGAAATAAAGGGTGAGGTAGCCTTTAAAGATCTTAACATTGTCACTAATCTAGTGGTTACGTTTCATGACCTCCTTTGCAAATGTGGGTACAGACAATCCAGACACCTCTGATATATTATTATTATTATTATTATTTTTACATAGCACAATTGATTTATGTGAAAATATACTGTTGGGCTTTTTTAAAGGTGCAATTCCCCCTCTAAGCCCCCTCCTTTTTTAAATTTTTATAAATGGATGGGAAGCAGGGGGTTTCCTGAGCTAAACCGTGTTTATTTTAGCTCTGCGGACCATCATGGTTTCCAAGATACTGACTGGGACATGCGCCACAGTACATCCTGGTTATTTAAATCCCCCATATCCCACGAGCCTATAGAAAGTGCTTCCTCTTGGCCCATGTGATGAGAGATTTAAACTTCCATTTTGTTTCCCCTGGATGAGACAGAACTGGCGCTACAGTTAGTGTTAATCTCGGGAGCCAGGGGGTCCCCAAAGATGAAGTTAAGATGGGCCAGCTCTGCATTGCCCCTGCTTCCCAGCCACGTAAATAAAAAGAGGGAAACTGCGCCATTAAAGTTGTAAGTAAAGTCAATAGCATTTGAAAGTGACGTTTGTACTTAAAAATGTAGTCATATTAATCACTTTGTCACTATACCTGAACTGCTTTAATACATACAGTATAACAGTTAGTGACAGCTGCAATAAACCTGACTAACAAGCTTTGTATTTTCAGCACATTGCAGCAAAACAAAGGGGGTACTTTATCAAAGTCTCAAAAACAAGGACGAAACTGATGCAAATAGTTTTATGCCCCTGTTTTGCAGCCATGAAATTGAGAAATAATCCCCAAACTTTTCATTTCATTGACACAAAGTATTGCTATGTATTACATCTGCCAATCTGAAAAAGGAGGACTAAACCAATGGGGGGGGGGGGCTGGGACATATTTTTAAAAGATAAAAAGTTCAATGGAAATCGGTGTCATTGTTTCCCTTTATTTTGGAGAAATCAATTTGCACATCATTTGCCAGACTTTTGCAGCTAGGAGACGTTAGTAAATGACCTCCATACAGTGACCACATAGCACTTGAGTTCCAGTTCTTACATATACCAGCACAATGTAACAATCTTTATGGCAGATGAGAAATGTTGTCTTTATTTAACAGTATATCGTCAATAATGACTGGAAACTCACTGTGAGGATGTTGACATGAATGAAGAATTTGTCAGAGGAACAATCACTCTTTAATGATATTTGCCATGCATATATTAATGTCTTCCCTTAAGGAGACTATCACTCATTTCATTTTCACAAGCTGTAAATCTTTACTCCCAGGCTTAGATCTGAGCAGAGAGTAATGTTCTTAGATGGATCTTTTGTTGCACCTGCAAATTAGGTTGTCATTTATTCATATCTGATTAAAGACAATTAGCAAGTCCACCATGAAGCTTGTTTAGTATTCATTTTCTGTCCGATTTATGCTTGTCCATGTTTGATCGTCAAAGCAATTCCCAAAGCATTTAGGCCTCCAGAAAATCTTACACTAGAAACGCTTCCTCCTGCTTTTTAAAGGAGCTTGGCGAATCCTGACGAATTAATTCAAAATACATTTTCAAATGGTAAAGTTCAATGTAAAACGGTGCTCACACCACGTGTGCTCTACAGAGAGTCCTCGGGACTGTAAGTCATTTAGTGTCCGGATTGCCTTGGAATATCCATAGAATAAAATCCATACTGTATATATGTGTGCTAAGGAGGAATAGCACCTAATGGCATCACACGGGTATTTACAGTATGCAGCGCAAATGAAAACCTCCTCTAAGCATCTATATAGGGTCAATGAGTGAGAGGGGCAACTATTATCAGGGATAATGCCCATTACCTGCTGAACACACTCTCGGAATGGTCCGACAGATCCACGGTGTGCAGCGTCCGTAGTAGAAGAAAATCCGTAAAACATCTGGGTAGGAAACGGAGCACAACCAAGACTGATGAAAAAATAAGGATCAAGAAGGGCAACTCCCATAAAAAAAAGAATTAAGCTCATATGGACATACTGTAGGTCAGGCCTGCACAACTTCAGTCCTCGAGGGCCACAAACAGGCCAGGTTTTCATGATATCCCTACTTCAGCACAGCTGGCTGAATTAGTGGCTCAGTCATACTGCCTGAGTGCGGCCCTCGAGGACTGGCGTTGTGCAGGCCTGCTGTAGGTTAAAAAAACCGCACCTACGCATTTCGTGCATAAGCACTATCATTTGATAAAGTGTTTGCGCATGAAACACGTTGGTGATTTCCAAAATACATTTTCAAAATGTTGCTATTATTAAGTAAAAAGTAGAATCACTGATAACAAGCAAACATAAAAAAAAGCTATTACCAGTAATTGCGGTAATACAGATGTAGCCAGACTGCTAAAGCCGCGACTTAAAAAAGCAAAAAGCTGCAGCTTCTGTGAAAGTGACAGCCGCCCCTTTCTCCGGCATCGCTGCGCCTGGTCCATTAGTTCAGAATGGGAAAACCCGCAGCAAGGGTTACCCTCTGCTGGGGCAAGCTGCGGCTGAAAACCCCCGGCTTAACCTGGCTGAAACAAAGTTAAGGAATGAACATCGTTGCTCTTGGATATGCTATTTCAGAAAAGTACAAAAAGAAATGGAAGAAATATTGAAAGCATGATGATAATCAAAGACATGTTGAAATAGAAAGTTTGTTGACCGAAAAGGACAATACTGTACAAAGAACACAGTGATAGGAATTTACAACAATTAATGGAAGCAGATATAGGAAGTCCTGAAGTCCTGAGTCAACATTTGCACGTGTTGTACTTTAGATGACCATCTATTCTACCGGATATACTGTGGTTGGTGACAGACAAATGCTAAAAACCTTTAGATTTACAGTGGGATTTACTAATTTAAAGTCATTATGACTCATGATGCAAACAATGCTGGCAAAAATGATGAAAATTCATTCTATTATTGTTCCTGAATAAGTAGTTTGTTTAAAAAAATAGTGTTTCTATTGTAAATGTGCAACTATATCATGGAAACATACAATGCAAATGTCACGCTGTGCCCACCACAAACTAGACGAGACCCTCGGTACTGAGGTGTGCATAGAGAAAAAAACACCGACAGGCACGGGGATCCGGTCTGTAGTGTGCGTAGTTGATTTCGCCAGGACAGGAGCAGGGAGACCAGAATAGTCGTAATACTTGCCGAGGTGAGGGTAGGAGAAGTCCGGAACGTTGTAGGTTCTAGTCGCTGGGGTCGGTGCAGGAGAAGGTAGAATGGTCGAGGTCCGAGAGCCGAGTTCAGATTAGGAGAGTTGCGGAGGGTCGAGGATAGCCAAGGTCGGGGTTCCAGAGAAGCGGTGGTCCAAAGGCAAGCCAAGGTCGGTACACGGGAGATCAAACAAGACAAGGCAGGATATCTAGGAGACAAGAAAGACAAGAGAGGTAAGCACAGGAACAGGAAGCTTATGCTCAGCCGATGTGCCAGTGGCTAAATAGGTGAGACGGTCCAATCCGAGCAGGAGGCGAGACCAGGGGAGAGTCAGTGCGGAGCCAGTGATAGGCTAAGGTAAGGAAGCCAGGTGAGGGTGCGGAGGGCAATCAGTGCCTGTTGCCACGGAGCTCGGGTGCGTGGCGCGCACGTCCCGTGCGTGCGCTGTGCACATGGAGTGTGCGCCGCGATCCGGAGGCGGGAACTTCCGCTGTGACCCCAACCCGCGTGGGAACGCTGTCCGGCGCGAGGATGAGCCGCGCGCATGCGCGGAGTATGCGGGAGTGCACGTGAGAGCGCGTGACTCCTAAGCCCCATCAGCGGCCGTCAGAGCAGGTAGGAGGGCTGCGCGCCTGCGAGTAAAGGTGCGTGGCTCCTGGCTCCTGACAGCAAAATGAAGCGGTTTAATTAATTGTATTAGTACTGATGTGGTTTATCTCCTGAGCTGCTAATAACATTTTTTATGGGCATAAAACAAGAATTCACGAACCGGTTGAATTTGTATATATCAATAAGTACTTAATTATTAGGTGATTTTTTTTTATTTGGACAAAAAATAGATATTATAAGACAAGCTTTCGAGAATTCTTCTCTTTTCCTCGGGTCTGCAATATTTATTTACAGAAATTTCATGAGCTCAACACATGTAAAAAAAAATAAAGAAGAAGAAGAAAAACAAGAGCCATCTAAGGCTGCGCTTATAGTGCCTGGTGACGGCGACGCGACGTCGCTCCGAAACAAAATCAATTGACTCAGTCGCAAGCGCTTATAGTATAGTTTTGAAGCCAGGTAGATTTGATTTTTTAGAGACAGTCGCCACATGTGACTGTCTCTAAACCAATCAGAGACCGTGGCCCGCCCCCTTTCATGATGTCACTGGCCTTGTCGCCAGCGACGTCGCTTCAAATCAAATTATAACTTTCGCTGGTGGCGACGGGTGACGTCATCGGTCGCGTCGCCGTCGACAGCACTATAAGCGCGGCCTTAGGCTGCGGTCCCAGTGACTGCTACAGAGCACACACACCGCCACTCAATGGGGCTGGGCCCAGTACGCACCTTCCCGCTGAAGGTGGTAGCATAACGTTGCATTGTCTTCCAGTAACGTGACGTTATGCCAGCCTTGGCGTTATTCTGATCCAGATACTGAAATAGGACTTTTGCTGAAGTGGAGAGAGAGTGCATGGGAATTAAATCTATATTATTGTTAATAATGCAGTGGAGGTACACCCTTCAACATACTGCAAAAGCCCTATTTCAGTGTCTGGATAAGAGATACGTCAAGTTTAGGTATAATCTAAATAACGTAACGTTAATTACCTGCGTTAACTTTATCACACTTTTGTGGATATTATAATATTCCCTTGTTTGCGTATCATTTGCATGTCATTAGCATTAGTGTCCATTATAGGAAATGGCTTATTGTTATGTTATTGTCCTTTGAACATATACCATTAGGAGCAGCTTTGTAGATCTGTGTCATTATGTGTAATTAAAGATCCTACTTTAGAACTATAGACTTGTAAAATATATTATTAAGATTTGTCCAATGCATTGGTACAAACAACAAGTTTCTGGTGAAAAAAAACATGACCTAAAATAACATTAGTATATTGACCCTTATTTAATATGCTGTGGGTATCTTTCCTTTACTGGAAAGGAGTTTAGCTACTGTACATGCACTTGAATCGAGCGAACCCCTTCTCCAGCACGAGGAAGAAGTCTTCACGGCATAGAACAGGGGTAATTGAGTTTACCTCCCCCCAAAAGTCAAGTATCAAAGAGATCTAGGTTCATACTTACAAGTACATCTCACATTGGTATCCCTATGGACAATTATAATAAAAGTTATATACATAACAACATATGAATAATATTCATGCGTATAAAATATGAGAGATGTGACTGGAAGAAGACATTAAATGGGGTCATTAAAAATAGTGTCTATTAAAATACTCTTAGCTAGTCATTAATTCTGCAGTGGATATTGGAAGAATTTTACTAAGAAGCAAAAGAAGAAGAATATTATAGTGAATAAAAACTCATATTATGGTTTACATATACAGAACATATTTGTACTGCACCGACACACTTTATTCGAGCAAATACCCAGTATGTACCTGGCAGATACCTGGAATGCGCCGCTCCTCACCTCTGACAAGCCCCGTTGCATTTGCCTTCCCAGCCTGGGTTCATGCCTGGCTGACGGGCGGCTGATCTGTTAAATGATAATGATTAGGATTTAATAGGCTGCAATGCTTCGCGTGTCTACCAGATGGCATAAATTCATGAATTGTAATGCAGTATATATATATATACTGTGCAGTATTGCAGCCAGCGGAAATAAAATGCTTCAATCCCTGCTTGGAAAATACCTCAATGCACTCGGGCAGAAAACAGTCACAAACCTCAATACACCCGGGTATACCCGAATTCGTGGGACTAGCCAAGCTCGAATAAAGTGTGTCGCCAGTGTAGGTGATTTTAATTGCATTGGCATCCATACTGTAATAAAGCAGTCAATTATGAGTAAAGCCATGAATTCGAGAGTCTCCAACTACTGAACTGGATGCAATTTTTAATGTTGCGTTTTAATAATTTCTGAACTGTGCTGCATTCAAATCAGAGGAAGGGGGGTAATTCGAAAATCCCAATTACATTTTATAATAGATTTATACATGAAGTAACACATTTTTACTGAGCTTTTCTGGATGCAAAGTTCCGCAGGAGTCAATGTTTCAAGATCTCCATCCATATAGGCAGGTTATTGCAGAGGCTAAGGCTGTTACAACAATGGTGCCTGCTCATTGTCAGATTGCTTATGTACAGTGCAATACTGTAGGATGTTACCTGATTCTTTTCTTACATAACGTACAGAAAATGATAGCTGGGTGTGTGCTTCTGAAAGGATTTCTAGAATGTGCCTACAGATTAAGGTCCCCTGGAGCTGCATACTTGCCCTCTTTTAGTTCATACCCATGCCTCATTTTAAAGAAGGACCTTTGTTATCTGCAAAGCTCCTGGACAAACACATTTCCATGGTTCAATGAAAGGTATCAGTGTCTGCCAAACATCCACTATTTTCCATGCCTAGTAGGGGAACTTGAACTCTATATTACCTAATAATTCTACAACAAATACACAGTAGATCAGTCTAGTTACTAGTACATATGTTGCCAAATGTATTTTATGCCTGGAATAAAATGTATGCATATCTTTGTGAGCAATACAAATAAGCTTTTTAAATAGAGCAGATACTGTACTATGCTTCAAGATGCCGATTTAATTGTATTTAACGCTGATTAGGTAACAAGGTTAATCCATTCTGAGAAGTAAAAGATTTAAAGGTGCAGTTCCGCTTGACCTGTCTTTTTTTTTGGCATCCCCCATTTTTGTTTTAAACATGTACAGTATACGAAGCAGCGTGTCTCCATTACTGAACTTTGTTAATTTTCACTCCAGCACACCCTGCTTCCCGAGATACCTTCCGGGTAAGGTGCCACTGCTACTGTCCCCTCCGGGGGAAACAAAACGGAGGTTTAAATCTCAAGTGTTGCAGTGCCAATAGGAAAGGTGCTTGCTGTTCACCTGCGGCGTGCGGGTGCGTGACACTCCCCCTCTAAAAGAGAAAGGTGCTTGCTGTTCACCCGCGGCGTGCGGGTGCGTGACACTCCCCCTCTAGAAGAGAAAGGTGCTTGCTGTTCACCCGCGGCGTGCGGGTGCGTGACACTCCCCCTCTAGAAGAGATCAGGTATACATAAGCTGTTGTAATACTGAGAGAGAGGGGGGAGGTGCTATGTTCCTGTGCACGGGGGAGAGGGGCTATATATAGCGATGTCCGGCTACCATAGATCACTCTTTGATAAAGTCCCCTTGCGGACGAAACGCGTCAGAGGATCCTCCTCATGTCATTTTATCCTTGGCTTTTATGCCGCAATAGAGTTCTTTTTTTGAATAGCACTTTGCCTCCAGCCTGATCGCGGTGCTCATTTCCCACTGCTTTACCTATGATCTTTCCACTGGGACGGATGCACACTACGGAGCAGGGTCCACCCCCAAAAGCAACACACCGGAGGCTGAGCCGGTACTGTAAGTATACACTTTATACACAGGACGTTCTGAAGTGTGGAGGATACGTGGAGCCACGGGAGAATTTGGAAGCCCGCCCAGAGAGGGACCGCCGAACGGAGTAGAAGCACACCGGACAGGTTAGAAGGTTTTTTCCCCGATATGTTGGAGCTCGCTACCACATATTATTTATATTCATAAGTGTTGGGACATCTGAAATGCTTAAGACTGTCTATTATACCTATTAGGGGACTGGAACCCTGCTCATATCATGACATTGATTGCTCCACAGCACCACTAGTATTAGGCTGCGTCCATAGATGGACCAGCCGTGCTGAGGCGTGCGGACGCTCCACGCTGAGCCCCTGCATCCTCAATGAGGATGCCTTGAGAGGGGGCTCACGCGAGCGTCCACAGGCGTGCTCAGGCTTTGGAGTTTTCAGCCGAGCGCCAAGCTGTTTTTCAGCGCGCTGTCGGCTGAAAACCTCCAATCACTGCACAGCAGCGTCAACGTCACGGCGCCGTGACGTCGGCGCCGTGACATTGACGTCAGTGCGTCGCGGGCGATTGGCCCAGCGACGTCACTGCCCCGCCTCCAACCACCTCCCCCCGGCTCCCTTCGCGCACGCTGGCTCGCCTGCAAGTCCGTGCAATCGCGCTGACTGAAGCAGGCGAGCCTCAGCGTTAGCGCACCTCCGCTCTCCCCACACCTCTATGGCCCGGGCCTTAGGAGCACCCAATAAGGGAGTTTCCCTTAGTGCCAATAGGAAGTCGCATCGTCATCCGTCGCAGCTTCCTATTGGCCCGTGTGACGCAGGGATTTTACATCTCTATGAGGTAAAGATGGCACCCTTTCTGGTAAGTAACTTGGGAAGCAGAGGGTTCCCAGAGTTGAAATTAACACCGTTCAGCTCTGAAAAACCCCTGCCTCCTATACATGTAAAAAAAAGGGGGATGGACAGAGGGAACAGCTCCTTTAATCAACGCTAACACAGAGGCAAACAGTGTCAATAAGAGAATAAGGCGATGCAAACTTGGGCACCTCCTTTGGTAACTCTTCCTATAACCACAGTGTAAACCACAAGCAACCTGATAAAAGTGCATTCAAATATCAGCATGGAATTGAGTATGGGATAGTATGGAGCCGTTAAAACGGTTTTTCCTTCAAATACGACTGTGATTCAAAATCCTTTAGTCTCAGTATGAACTATTTGTTGGTAAGTGCTTTAAATATAATTAGGGCAATGAGTAATACCAGGAACTACTACTTTTATTTCATTTTTTTTTAAAGCACATTTCACTTTCTTTTGTTATAGCATAAACCTTTCACAAAGTATCATATTTCTGTGTGCAAAAGAGATTGTGCTCCCATTCTTTCAAGCACAGTATCATCCCGTTCTGAATGTACCTTTGAGCAATCATCGCAAACAATTCCCTTCAGGACAGTGTTCACTTGATTCTTTTCTTTGTTGCTATTAAACTCAATTTTTTGCTCCTACGATAAACTGGAGTTCTTCTATCTTAGATGGAAACATAAGTACAATTGGAGTACAATTTTGGGCACCAATCCTAAGAAATGACATTATGGAACTAGAGAGAGTGCAGAGAAGAGCCACCAAATTCATAAAGGGGATGGAAAATCTAATTTATGAGGAGAGACTAGCTAAATTAGATTTATTTACATTAGAAAAGAGGCGTCTAAGAGAGGATATGATAACTATATACAAATATATTCGGGGACAGTACAAGGAGCTTTCAAAAGAACTATTTATCCCAAGGGCAGGTCAAAGGATTCGGGGGCATACCTTAAGGTTGGAGGAAAGGAGATTTCACCAGCAACAAAGGAAAGGGTTCTTTACAGTAAGGGCAGTTAAAATGTGGAATTCATTACCCATGGAGACTGTGATGGCAGATACAATAGATTTATTAAAAAAAAGGTTGGACATCTTTTTAGATAGGAAAAGTATACAGGGATATATCAAATAAGTATACATGGGAAAGATGTTGATCCAGGGATTAATCCGATTGCCAATTCTTGGAGTCAGGAAGGAATTTATTTTTCCCCTTATGGGATATCTGTGAGGACTCGGGAGTCTCGCGGCCCTCCGTGCGCTTCTGCAAGACGCCGACGCACGCGCAGCCTCTCACCCTCTGCTCCGGCACCCGTTGCCGCTTCCCCGGAATCCCGCGCTCTCACGCATGCGCAGGGCTTCCCCCGCTGGAGTGGCGCCCTCTACCTGCGCGGCGCACACGCGCGTTGGATTAGTTCCTGGTCGCGTTGCGCGCGCAACATTCCCAAGCGGCGTGTCAAGCAAAATCAGCTTTTAACAGCCTCACCTGCCATAGCATCTCCTAGCCTATCGCTGCCCCTGAGGTGGCCGCACCTCTGCTCCACCCCCCTGGGGGATTGGTTCCTTCTGCTTATATATGCTCAGCTGTGCCACTGGCACTTTGGCTGAGCATAGTTTCTTGTTCCCTGTGCTTACCTCTCCTGTCTGCTAGTTCCCTGCCTTGCCTTGCGATTTCCCGTGTACCGATCTGGCTTGCCTTTGGACTACCGCTTCTCTGGACTACTGATCTCGGCTTTCCTCGACCATCCGTCACTCTCCTACCCTGACCTTGGCTTACCTCCATCTACGATCCGGACCTCTCCTGCACAGACCTCGGCAAGTATACGACAACTCTGATCTCTCCTACCCCGACCTGGCTGCTAAGACCACTCTACATTCCGGACGCGACCCCTGTGTCTGTGGCTGGTGTTTGCCCATTCCCATCTCAGTACCGGGGCCTCGTCTAGTCTGTGGTGAGCACGGCGTAACAATATCATTGGATGATGTGACTCTGGGGTTTTGTTTGCCTTTCTCTGGATCAATAAGTATAGATATATGATAAAATATCTGTTGTCTAAATTTAGCATAGGTTGAACTTGATAGACGGAAGTCTTTTTTCAACCTCATCTACTATGTAACTATGTAAGTTCTTGGATAATTATAGCATACAGTCTAAAAGTGATCTGTTTGCAATACTATATTCCTTTACACTTTGTCACTAGAATGTTATCATGAGCCAGATTGTCTATGAGACCCGAAACTCCTACAAAAAGGCATACTGTACAGTGCCTCCAACTTTTCCATCGTAGCTTTGATGGCAGTGGCTAAAAGAGACAACACATTAAAACATAAAAAGTAAGTAACCAAAAAAGCAAAACATCTTGTGCAAAAAATCATCTTAACAATTTGTGCCTGGAAAACATCAATGTGGTGAATAGTTTAAAAAAAAATTAAAAAGTAAACATTTCATATTTGTGCTAAAATATATATGGCAGCATCAGAAACAGGATCCAAAAAGTCTGAAATATTTCCATTTTTTTTACCAGTCGTTCTTCCAGTTTTGAAAGATAAAATATATTTTCTTTAGCATTTCACATGCGATTCCGCAGAGGATTCAGGTCTGTGATGTTAATAGAGCCGCGCAGTTAACTGTCTCATATTTAACATTCTGCATTACAATGTCTTCTTCTCTGCCAGTTAGCCTTATAAATAATTGATTTGGTTTGCATTAAAGGTCATCAAAGATTGTAAAGCTTCCTATTTATGTTCTTGGTTTCAGCTGTAACCAACCTCCCCTCTCATCTGTAAATTTAATTGAACATATTTATACTGTATTACAATGTGGCAAAGCATAAAACAAGGTACAGGAGACAAGTTCACTCTCAGAAGAGGTTTCAAACACAGAGGAAAGTCATTTTATACCTCATGCTTACTGCGAGACAGACAACCCTAAAGCATTGATTATTGATTCACGTTAGTTACTTTTATTGTTTCTATTTAGTTACAGCAGGGACGTTATCAGACACACCATTTCTTTGTGCTAGATTAAAAGATAAAACACTTTATGAAACATAGCATCTAATGATATTCTTGATATCTTATGTCCCGTGCTTTTCTTGGCTGGATCTTTATGAAGGATTATTTATGACTTCTAAGAGAGAACGGTGTAATGCACATAACAATAATTGAATGTGGATTAGACTGCTATCCCTATATCACCTATGACATAGTCCCAGGATAGTGGGCAGCTTCCTGTCTGATTTATAGAAGAAAGTGCAGACATAGTGTGATCTGATCGCCCCACAGTTTCACAGTCACTAAGGCTGGTGGATAGAAAATCCATACCAGACTTTACAATGGTTCTGGTTTTCCTCACCTGCTCTCCTAATTGAGGAACAGGAATATATTGCCAAATGTTTGGCTGCTTCACTCTCTCTCTCTTAGAGCCCTGAGGCTGGGATGACGCTGCTTCCTCAGGAATCCAGTTTGGGGTAGACAGCCCCCTCCCCACCCCCCCCCCCCCCCCCACGTATTGCAGCACCTGAGAATCTTTTGGGACGCTGTCCCCATCTGACAGTTAAGGATTCAATTGCATATCTGTGTGTTATTTAAAGTTGATAACTGGCTTAATAGCCAACATTGAAGATTGGGATGTGCATGCGAGTTAGACTCCTGACAGGAGTAGATGTTTCTTTTTATTATTTCTTCTGTTTCTTAAAGTGACGGTGTTTAAAATGTTTATTGTTACTAATGGAAAAAATAAACCGCTGAAGGTTGAGGGCTGAGTGCCCCTTGTGTGTATACACGTGTTTGTCCCCCTTTTATACAAATTAAGCCCTAGAAGACTGGCAAACGGTAGCGCTACATAAAGGGAGCCGTTTGCCACACACCTCAATATCTTTCGAAATTCTTCGGTTATGATTATAAAGGGAACAATAGGCTCCTTCCTCTGAGACTTTACAGACAAAAAATACATTCCTTATTTACAGGCATCCCACTGCATGCATTGAAGTCTTATAACCACATCCCTCTCTTCCTTCCTTTACCACACTTTCCCTTGGAAGGACAGGGGAGATCTCTTCACAGCATATTGAACTGAGGCAACTGTGTTTAAATCCTTTTTTTTTTTGCCTTGATAAATTCCCCCATAAATCACATATCAAAGAGTTGAAGCCCTGTACATCTCACATTGGTTTCCCTTTGGATAATTGTAGTAAAAGGTATAATTATTTATGCATAAAAAAAGAAATATTATAATATATGGGATGTGACGGGAAGATATGGATTCACGTTTATCTAGAGCTCTCTACAAGGAGGACATGCCACACCGCCCTAAATAAACTCTTCTCTATTGCCAGCAGCCTCTGACCATGTTTCACTCAATGAACACATACATACCGGCTTTTTCTGTTTTAGTCGAATAATAATGTAATGTTGGAAAATGATGCACATCAATAATCAAAATTAATCTGAGATACTAATACCGGTGCTCTCTAACTCGATGAGGGAAGGCCCGCTGCACTCCAGGTTCAGGATACACAAGGAAGGCCCGCTGCAATCCGGGTACGGGATACACAGGGAAAGCCCGCTGCACTCCAGGTACAGGATACACAAGGAAGGCCCGCTGCACTCCAGGTACAGGATACACAGGGAACACCCGCTGCACTCCAGGTAGAGGATACACAGGGAAGACCCGCTGAACTCGAGGTACAGGATACACAGGGAAGGCCTGCTGCACTCCAGGTACAGGATACACAGGGAAGGCCTGCTGCACTGCAGGTACAGGATACACAGGGAAAGCCCGCTGCACTCCAGGTAGAGGATACACAGGGAAGACCCGCTGCACTCCAGGTACAGGATACACAGGGAAGACCCGCTGCACTCCAGGTACAGGATACACAGGTTAGACCCGCTGCACTCCAGGTACAGGATACACAGGGAAGACCCGCTGCACTGCAGGTACAGGATACACAGGGAAGACCCGCTGCACTCCAGGTACAGAATACACAGGGAAGACCCACTGCACTCCAGGTACAGGATACACAGGGAAGACCCGCTACACTCCAGGTACAGGATACACAGGGAAAGCCCGCTGCACTCCAGGTACAGGATACACAGGGAAGGCCTGCTGCACTCCAGGTACAGGATACACAGGGAAGGCCCGCTGCACTCCATGTACAGGATACACAGGGAAGGCCCGCTGCACTCCAGGTACAGGATACACAGGGAAGGCCCGCTGCACTCCAGGTACAGGATACACAGGGAAGGCCTGCTGCACTCCAGGTACAGGATACACAGGGAAGGCCCGCTGCACTCCAGGTACAGGATACACAGGGAAGGCCCGCTGCACTCCATGTACAGGATACACAGGGAAGGCCCGCTGCACTCCAGGTACAGGATACACAGGGAAGGCCCGCTGCACTGCAGGTAGAGGATAAACAAAAAGAAAGAGAAGAAGCTCCACAAATTTTATAAATGTAATAATTTATTAAAGCCAAATAAAGTTTCCAACGTTTCGGCTGTCACAGCAGCATTTGTCAAGGTGTGGCATTCCTTGACAAAAGCTGCTATGACAGCCGAAACGTTGGCCACTTTATTTGGCTTTAATACATTATTGCATTTATAAAATCTGTGGAGGCTCTACTCTTCCTTTTTTGCTTAGTAGAATAATAAGCTATTTTCTGATGAATGCAGAAATCACGCCACATGTCGCTTTTTCGTTAACCTACCAAATAGACATACAGATATAGCCTTAGCCATTGGCTGTTCCCGCGTCTTTGTTGTGATAAATAAGGCAATATACTGATGCAGAATTAGTCCCATGGAAAAGAGTGTGGTATTGTGACTTATGCTGGGAAAAGTGGTGTCATCATTGTGGCCAGTAGCACAAACTACATCTCACATGATTTACAGTAGCTGCTGGCAAATGCACCCTCATTATTTGAGATGACTATTTTTACTATTATGCAGATAAAATACCATGGGTTATTGGCATGGACACAATTCTCATATCATACACTTTTTTAATGTCTTTGTCCTAGTAGGTTAATCTGCATTGAGTGTTATTTCTACTTGTTTCTTAGCATGTCACCTTAAAAATACATAAAGTCTATCAAATATATTATGGAACTCTAACTCCATATTGGTTTTCAAACTACAGTTTACAAGTTTAACCAATATGAGGGTAGTCTCTTTAACACCTTTATTTCTGGTGGGGAACTGCACTGAACGGGTAAAAAAAAAAAAAAAATATGTGGTCCTGTTTTGATGCATAATAAACTTATATTTATTCTATGCAGATGATACACAGATATCTATCCACCTCTACCTTCACACCTGCACTCCAGTCCCAAGTCTCTGTGTCCTCTGGCGCGTAGACTCAGCAGAATGGCATGATATGCAATGAAACTAGGAGAAAACAGCAGTGTTTTACTGGGCACAAATATCAATTGTGTCCGATTATTTTAGAAAGGACACTTATATATGTACCTTCACATTGTACTTATTCCATATAAAAGGCCAGGCAATGGAGGTATACTCCTATATATCCCAAGGTAGTGATTAGGCTCAAATCTTATTGGAAAATAGAAGAAAAGGTGCCAGGCATAAACACATTTTTATTAAAACAGACTGGCATAAAAAAAATAGGTACACTCACAAAAGCCTCTTTATAATGCTCATTTCGATATATAAAGTTTTTCAGCAAATGGTGGTTTGACTCTCCCCTCCTCCTGTTCTGCATGTAACGGGAGTCTGTGGGTTCCTGCAGACGGATCTCCTTCTCCTCGTTGCCCGGTGGCATCCGTCCCACAATGAACGAAGGTCTCGCTACCTTATCTTTCCTTCCTCGGCTTGTGCACAGCGGAGAATGGATTGAATCGGTGGCGGTTTCAACATGGTTTAAACACTATTTAAGAACACAGTGTAACCATATGAGCAATTACCCCTGAGGTAACTTACTGCGAAACGCGTTAATTGAACCTCCCAGGCCACCATAGGGCCTTTTTTCATGCACAGAATCCAAACTTGCTCGCTTGGTCCCGGCATCTGTGACTACCACCTCACAGAGGCGAATCTGTCTGGAGGAAACTGCTGCCGATTCAATCCACGCTCCGAGAAATCATAGAGGTTAAACAAAAAAATGTTTTAAAGGACAAAATGGATTACAAATTAAATAAATAAAGAAAGTGGAATAAGCGTGAAATAAACACAATAAGAAATGAGAGATATCAGCCACAGAATAGGTTTAAAAATGCACAGAACAAGCATGAACTACCAAAGGAAAAAACAAAGACTATAGGAACTCAGGGGATAGACCCCATGAATCTAAATCTGACAATAAGCCAAAGGAAAAATACACTGAAGAAAAGAGAGAATTATAAAACAAAAACACGAACTGAAAATCACCATACTAGGAAAAATAAATCTGAAAAGGAGGCAAAGAAAGATTCTAAAAAATGGGCAAATAGATTCAAGGCATTATAAAGAATGCAACAAGATCAGGATTTTCTCTTCCCCCCGTCGCCACTTCCTCCCCCCTTATGGGGTGCGGGACAAGGGAGAGATTATCCTCTGACATACAGGGAGAAACCATAAAATCCAACATCAGCATTTAAGGGAAAAAGAAGTTGGGGATGAGATGAAAGTGAGGACCTAGAGCATCACCCTTGCAAAAGATTCACCACGACAATCAGACGGTTTAGTATATAACCTTTCATCTCACGAACTGACACTGAATCAAATTGAAATCTTACAAAAAGGGTTATCCTTCGCCCCGACAAACCAACCGAAGTAATTTGAGCTATATATAGATTTGCAAAAATGTATACGCAATTGACTTTATAACGCCCCTTTTGAAGTTGGATAAGGAAAAGGTGGTTTCTGGTTTAAGTTTGCTCTACAATACAGATGCAAGAATCACAATAGATAACATTGAATGGGAAAAAGGGGAAATCATGACTGAAATGAATGGCCTAGATTTCAAAGAAATTCAAGCAATTGGTGATCTAGTACAACTGTTGGATGACCAAGAAATTAATTCTAGTCAAACAACAGTTATCAAATACTAATACAACTCTAATTTGTCAAAGGTGAAGATTTTGCTTTAAGATCTTTAAGCCATAACGTAGAGTTGGTGATCCATGAAGCGACAAGGGGGGAGGAAATGTCCTCCAAAATAGTATAGATTATGTCCAAGAGACACACCACCTGTTGTCTGATTCTAGATCATATTCCAAAATAAAATCTGACCCAACGGTCCCTTTCAATGCAAAACTAAAAATCTTGTTGGAAGAACCCAAAAGTTTGGATATTGTCAATATTTTAAAGTTCAATTTTTTATTTATTTCTAGTCCAACAATTCTTATATTTTATCACATCCCCCAAAACCATAAAAGTTTAATAAATCCACGAGGGAGACCCATAATAGACGGCATAGACTCCATCACATCTCACCTCTCAGTATATTTTGATTATTATTTACAGGATTTGGTTATTAATACTCCAGCTTATTTACAAGACACATATGCAATACTAGAGGTAATAGACAATTTCCCATGGACTAATGGTTGTCTCTTGACGACTCTTGATATGCAAGCTTTGCATACGTCAATTAAACACATGGACAGCAATTTAGATGTCTCTCACTTTTTGAATACTACGTTACTTTCACCTCATGTTCCTATTAGATAGTATTAATTTTATTTTAAAGCACAATTATTTTTGTTTGAACACAAATTTTACTTATAATTATGGGGAACTGCTATGGACATAACTTTTGCACCGAGTTTAGCAAATGTATTTATGGCTTTTTGGGCGTACAATAACATTTGGCACAACAATTGGGCGGCATACAAATGCAAACTGTGGCACCGCTATATTGATGATGTTTTATTAATATGGGAAAGTGATGTTAACTCACTAAATCACTTTATAAATAGTTTAAACACTAATGATTACATATCACATTCACTTTTATTAGTGATACATCTATCCACTTCTTTGATTTAGAAATATTACAAGAAGAGGGGCAATTTCACACTGGCACTTCAATAAAGACATGGACTCATGCACCTATTTATGTCCTGAGAGCAACCATCATGCTAGATGGATCAATAACATACCATGCGGACAGTTTTTAATACTAAAAGGCAATAACTCCTAGGAGAAAAACTTTGTCCAACAAGTGGAAGATTTGAAAAACAAATTGTATAATAGAGACTATGACCAGGAGCTTGTGACAACAGCGATTAAAAGATCAAGCAAACTAGAAAAAAATACATTATATAAAAAGAGAAAAGATATATAAAAGAAAAAATAGAAATCTATTGATTATCAAAATGATGTGAATCCTCTATTTATAACAAAATGCAACCCAATGCATTACAAAATCAAGAAGGCTCTAAGTAAACATTGAGGTATTATCAAGGAAGATCCTATTTTGGGTAGAGCTATGAATAGCAAACCCAAAATAGGCTTCAGAAAAGCTTTGTTCCTATAAACAACTTGTTCATCAATTATCATTGTCATTCTTGTTGAGTCAATTGTGAGAGTATCACCTTTATCACCTTGATAAAGAGCTAACGCTTGAAACATGTAGGTGGCTTTTTTTTTGGCCTGTGTGTGCTGTATGTATCCATGCTGCTTATAAATTAGCTCTGTTTTTCACTTTGGGAACGCTCTCCCTGCTTTTTTGATCATTTCTACCTGCTGGATAGTAGTGCTTTGTCTTTTTTGGTTCCTGTTTCTGCAATTGTGAGAGTATACCAATATGTATTTTCTCATTTTTACACTATATTTTTATTAAAGTTTTACACTGATTAATTTTGAGATAAGTATAATTAATATAGTTGGTATTGTAGTTCCATGTGGTCTTTTTTAGTTCTAAATTTAGATTTTTAGCATGAATTTGAATGTATTTTTAATATATAGTACTATAAATAGTATTGTACCAAGTTAAATTAAGCTATATAGCAATCAATGGTAGAGGTATTAAAGCATGGACATTTGAAGCAGCCACCATTCCTGATGAAGCTTGGTTTGCTGAGTGAAATGCGTAGGGTTTGCTAGATGGCTCTGCTACCCTTTACCAGAGGAGATACGAGGTCTTTTGGAGGAGTTGGCTAATCGCCAGTTATTGACGCGTGACGCGTGACATCAGACACTGCAATGCCGCTGTGACATAGAACCAAGAAGTGCAGAGAGAAGTGAGGACACCGGGAGCTCTGCTGTTTCCGGTAGCTGCGTTCTACAGGCGCCGGTCTAAACGGGACTTACTCACATTTCTACAGCGGCGACAGTTTACCTCCGTACCCCAGTGTACCCTATGATTCTGCATTATTAAACTCAATATGTAAGTGAGAATTGGGGCTTGTGGCCCATAATACCAATCTGCAAATTTACTAAAGCAAGGATTGTGCTTGTCCTCTTTTTTCCTTTTCTGCATGCAGAAATAATCAATTTTGTTAGCTGTTAACAGTAACAGTTTGGGTAAAATGCTACTTTTTGAGGCAGTGATAGAGTTAAGGCAATCTGAAATATATGAATGAACGTAATTATTATAAAAGAGGGCATAATTGGTATCATTTTCTAGGAAGAAATGTCACAAAAGATATTTCCAGGATGTTGTTAAAGAAAGACATTATATTTCACTATGGAATGTCTTTATTGAAATTGCTTAGCCATTTTCCTATTGTTTCTGATGCTTATAATTCTGGACTGAGTTTGGCCATTGTCTATGGCTGTTCTGAACATAACAATGAGCACTAAAGCAAATGTGTGATTTAACGGTCTGCATTGCGTCACAGGGAACTGTGTGATATTTTGACAAAATAGACAACCGAATACCAAATAGTGTTCCAGCACTCCACACATATAGTGTATATGTGTCTCAATCCCAACGGTATAAATAACCAAACTGCTGTGGTGCTCCCTGGGACCATCAAAGTACAAAGAAGCAAAGAGTCACCTAAAAAAGGAAACCTAGCAATCCCATAAAACGGAGCATTCCAGGCTAGTATAAATAGAATTTATTCTGAACATAAAAATATAATGCAAAACAATATACAGTATATTAAAGGTCATTCTAACACAACATCACTAAAGTACAATGAAAAAAAAGTACCCACAGAGTAATGAAAAACATGAAAAACCAAAAGCACATTAATAATTAAACTACAGAAAATGACAAATATTAAAGTGTGAAATGGGCTAACGTTAAAATCAAAGAACTATAGGTCAGTAGCTAGTCACAATATATGCCAAATGTATATAAGCATTGCCAGGAAAAGCCCACACTACCCAGATACATATAAAGGGGCTAGTAAAACCAAAATAAGCCATGCAATGTACAAAATACAGTACTAAACTGTATGGTAAACTACACGAAGAGGCTCATGAAGACGTAATCCCCATAATAAATGCATGTGAAAATATGAAAATGGATATTACCCCTTTGTATGGATCAGGCGCACAAAGTCCAAAGTCTAAATATTTAGTTCCTAAAGGTGGTGCGTAGAGCAAAAAAAGTCTCATGGATGCTGCTGTCAGTACTCCGGCGGTGGGTTAGACGCGTGGGTTCGCCATCTTGTCTCGACCGGATCCGATTTTAACAGTGTCCGTGGTCACCACCGCATGAATATATTCTTTTGTATTATATTTTTGCAACGTCCGGATTAAATTCTATTTATATTATTGTAACCCTTTTATCTTACCCCCCGTACCCCTAAGTGAGATAAGGGTACACTCCTCCTTGGCTACCTTCAGGTGGTCTTGGTGCTGTGACCTGCTGGCAACAGGAGGGCTGAGGGCTCCGCGGTGGTGTGGGGAGAGCCAGGACAGGGAACAGGGGGACAGGTTACCTTGATCTCTCTTTTGATGGTGCAGTGCCTCCAGCCAGCGAGGATCCCCTGTGGATCTTCAGGGAATGGACCCCCACTGACACTCCTTTATACCAGAGACAGGAACTCACACAGCAATGTCTTTTCTGTATTTATTCATCAGACAGCTCCAGTTATAGAGAACGCAGTCTCCCATGATCTTTAACTGCATATCAGTACTCTTTAGATCAGATCCCTGTCTAAATAGTATAATTCCCCTCCCTTCCCCATCTCAGCATGGGAGGAGAAGGGAGAGACTTTCTTTGCCTGTCTCACTTCTTCTTCTTCAGATCTCAGAATTAACTGACTAATTTTGGAGGCATGTCTCAATTTGAACATCCTTGGGGAGTGTCTCTAACTCTGACTCATTACAAGCCAGAGCCGGATACAGATTGGCCCACACACATCAGGGGGCGTTCCAACCAATATCCACCCCTTAGCTTGACATCCTCAGAGTTGCCAGGCCTGCCCTTGAATACTGATACATTATTCAAGGCTGGAATACACACAAAGGCCTAATAATGAATAATGCCTGCACTAACAGGACTGACAGAGGAAAGGCCCAGAAACAGAAGTAACTGCCGGGAGGCTATGTTACATTATCTTGGAGTGCTCTGTTTTATTCCCATATTCCCATTGCTATGTTTCCTTTTTGTAGGTTACGCTTTGCTCCTTTTTCAAACTAAACAAGCATAACACAAACAAGCAAATAGTTGTGCTACATACAAATATGGAAAACAAAAGAACAGATCCTGCGCTCCTACCAATTTGTGATAAAATATACTAGTGACATGTTTACATTTAGAACCTAAGTCTGTGTGACAAAGGAGAAATTTGATTGCATATTTTGATCAAAACATGATTCAAGCCTGCCAACCTCGTCAAGGTAAACTCCGTTTAGCAGGTACCTGCACTGAATATATGTAATTTCCTAATGTCCTGTGGACTAAACTTTGTGAAATATGTGAAAGTTCCCTGAAGGGGATAAATAAATGGAGCATATTCTTTTGTGATTTAGTGCAATTAAAGGAAGGAGCGTGGGTAATATGTACAGTCTTCCATCAATGTTAGGCTAATCCATTTCCTTGCTGCATAATTCATAAGGGCATTTAATTATAGTGTTACTGATACATTGCATCATAGCGGTAGGGTTTTGGCTTGCCTGGTTTCTGCTTTAGTGAGCAGTTCCTTGGAGGTGTATGGTTCCTCCCTTCAGGATTGAGCTCCTACCAATTTACATTAAGGTATAATACACCTCATTGTCAGTCTACACATCACCCTCCATTGAAGAGCAGGTGAGTGTATATGGCTGACAGAAAGAAGAGTTATGTGTACGTTTTTTTACTACTTCACAATAGGGTATTTGTGAACCCACAGCTTACCTTTATAATAAGGGAACTCTGATACTGTTTTTGTCCAGCTTTTAATTGCACTAAATCACAAAAGCATATGCTTCATTGCATTGGATTCAGTCAGTATTGGGTCCTGTAAGTGAGGTGTGTTGAACCTTTTAGTGGGAATCATGGGGAAGGCAGTGTCCTGCCTTTTTGGGGTGGCCAGCATGATGTATCCTTCCATTTGTGTGTAAATACATGCTTAGCTCGCTGAGCGGGCGGTGCTTGGCGAGGTGACTTGCATATATATATATATATATGCAAGTCCCTGCTCACGCAATGCGCCCGCGGGTATGCGCGTGCACACATGCTCACCGGCGCTCGGATAAATACATTTTTTTAAACTCAACTATTCGGCAATGCCGCCCCCTTCTCCCCCCCCTCTCCCCCCCACCCCCGCGGGCGCGCGAGCAAACGCAGGACACCCGGCTCGCATGCTTTGAGCGCCAGCGGGGACTCAGCCTAAGTGTGTATATAATGATGGAGCCAGTTCGCTAGGTTCTTTCAATGTATGTTTATGTTTTAAATGTTTTAAATAAAGCTGTGGCTGGTTTATCCTCTCAAGAAGTTGAGTGGCATGGTTATTGGGACTGGGGGAGGGGACCGTTTCGTAACATGGGTGTCATGTCTACCCTTTGTCTATATAAAACCCTCTCCCACCTACAACCTTTCTCACTCACTGCCCCACACCTCTGGAATGCCATTCCCCTCAATATTTGACTAGAACCCTCTCTCTCTCTATCTTTAAGGCTTATCTTAGAACACAACTCTTTAATTAAACATTTGAGTAGCTCCCTTGGCTAGTACTATACATCTTATATACATTTACCATGACCCTTTACATATGCACTTACCATAACACCCTCCTACTGTTCTCCTTAATTACCACTTAGATTCTGAGCTCTTTGTGGCAGGGGCTCCTTTTCCTAATGTTACCTTTATGTCTGAGGCACATATTCCCATTATGTCTGCTATTGTTTTGTCACTTGTACTACTGCTGTAAAGTGCTATGTACATGGATGGCACAATACAAATAAAGATATACATACAAACATACATACATGTAGATATGTCAATTCTCACAGATTTTCTATGCGTCTCACTGATTGTTAGCATCAGTTGTCCCACAGCCTTCAGTGGATCCTGACTGATAAAAAGCAGTACTTTAACCCTAAAATGTTATTTGACCCAGGACCTACAGATTTCCCTGATTTGAGTCTTTAGGCTGACCGCCCCTATACAGTGGGACTAGCTACAGTACAGTAAGTTTTAGACACTGTCAACAAAAGAACTACTGTATAGCCAAAACTCATAAAGTTGTGTATGAAGATCAGCGTATAAAATGGTTGTGAAGTCCTCTTCACAATCAAACAAGAGGCTACTGTACTTCCAGAGTTTGTGTAGAGATGTTTCCGTAAGACCACTTGTAGAGTATTTTAGACATATTGCTAATTTCCAAATGAACTATACTTTTAACAGTTGTTATGACACTTTTCAGCATTTTTTTTTCTCAAATAATCTGCCTGAGTTTAACATTCTAGTAGCCATATCTCCTGGAAAATGTACATTTGTTGAATATTGTGATATATTTTAATGAAACATAAGAGTTCTTCACAGATGAAATTATAAGGTACATAACTTTCAAAAACTGTTCTTCTTCTGTATTATTTTTGCAAGTAATGATGAAGAAATAGGAGTATGAAACTCCCTAGCAGCGCTACTTCAGCCGAATTCAGCAGTAAAATAGTATAATTCTTTCTTTATAATACTTCTCAGGGACGTCCCATATGTGGAATTTAACCCCTTGTTGTCTCACAGTAAATAACAGTGTTAAAGTCTCCCCAATAGCCTCTGACCCGAGGAATATCTTGCATGGGGTAAACTTATGAATGAAATAAACTCACTGTTTGAGAGGAAGGGCTCCTGGATGTCAGCGTGCTCCAATCAGTATAAACATAGATAGAAGATAGGAGAAGAACTCAGGCGGTGCATCTGCTCCGGAGAAGAAATGTTGCAGACCGGGACTCTTTACTGGTAAATAGCTTTATTGGCACATAGCAGCCGAAAAAAACAACTCTTACGCGTTTTGCGCGTCACTCCGCGCTTTATCAAAGAGGAACTTTTGATAACTTTGATAAAGCACGGAGTGACACGCAAAACGCAAAAGAGTTGGTTTTTTTCGGCTGCTATGTGCCAATAAAGCTATTTACCAGTAAAGAGCCCCGGTCTGCAACATTTCTTCTCCAGAGCAGATGCACCGCCTGAGTTCTTCTCCATTCTTCTATCTTATTTTTGCAAGTGTTCACATGTAAAAGAGACTTTTGATGTTACAAAAGCTCTGTGCACAATATATTCAACAACAAATAACTCCCATGTTAGTCCATTAAACAGTCTATAACAAATCTACAAATAAGAGAGTTATCATGAATGGCACACCTGTGAGCATGCAACTTGCATATGAGACAAGTGTTAATACACACAGGTATCTATAACTTAATTTCTATATTACTTAGACAAACGCCATCTTTCTTGTTGCGTCTGTATACGTAATATGCCCACCTGGATATGAAATATGACAACCTAACTTCAATTTTTGAATGAAAAAAGATATCAGAAATTATAGATAGACCACCCAGTCATTCTTGGAATCAATTGATTTGTGTAATCACAACTGTTACAAATATCTATTCGTCATTCTTGTAAATCTCTGTCAGATCCAGAAATTCATATTTAGTAACTTTACATGCCCCTTAGGGCTGTCATTGTAGCTACACCTCCCACAGTATATAGAAGGAAAAGGGGCTTCTGCTTAAGCTAAACCTATGGGGGTGCACGTGGGGATAAAGGTTTATTGCAAAGAAAAAGAAAGAGATCCCACTAGAATCATGCACTCCACCTAAGTGATAATTTCACATTAACTGGTAAGAGGGTGTGGCAAACACCACCTCTTACCAGTTAATGTGAAATTATCACTTAGGTGGAGTGTATGATTCTAGTGGGATCTCTTTCTTTTTCTTTACACCTCCCACAGCCCTGGTATTCCACAGATCACCCAACGAGTGCCTCTCAAGGTACATTTAAAAGATTTATGTTTATTCACCCACCCCCCCCCCATCAGGGAAAATTGCGATGTCATTTCAATCCCTCCACTTACAAAACCAGACGCTGACACCAGATACTCTTTTCCCTAGATCAACATCTAAAACTAGGCATGGTCAGCGGTTTGACCGGCCATAAAAACAATTCATGTATTTGTAAGGCAACCGACACCTAAATGAAACTCTGATGTGCTAGATTGATTAAAATACTTAATACCTCATAATATTATCGCAATGTGTAATGAGTACTCACCACAAACAGGATGGGACCACGAGGCTGAGGTGGGGATGTTGGTATACCCCGAACTACAACCACGTAACTGCGTGCAGAGTGTTAGTTGTGTAGCCGGGTCAGGGTAGGAGAGGTCAGGTTGGTCGTGATACTCGCCGTGAACAGAATTGTAAAAGTCGGATGGTCGTTGTGCGTAGCCGGGGTCCAGGAGTAGAGAAGGTGAGAGTCCAAATATAAGCCGAGGTCAAGGGTCAGAGAAGGCAGAAGTCCAGGTACAATCCGAGGTCAGGGTACTACAAGAAGGCAGAATACAGAAAGCAAGGAAAGGCAGCAGGGTGCTTGAGGCAAGCACTACGTCACAAAGCAATGGTTATGCTCAGCCAACTTGCAGCAGGGATGGCTGAGCATATAAATGACAGGCAGCCAATGGCAGGGCTGCACAAGGCTGTGAGCAATGAGTGTTCAGAGGTATTCTGTCCACTGGTAAGCAGGGGCGGAGTGTACCACAGGTGTGGAGTAATTGTGGATAGAACTAACACCACACGTGTCCCTGGTAATGCGGTGCCGGCGTGTAGTCACCTGAGCGCGAGGGATGTTCTCCGTGGCGTCCAGGGATGCGTCGCGGGGGCAGGGCCTAAGCTCGATCCTGGTAGGGGTAGCGTGGCACCTATGCGCAACCTCAGTGTTAGGCGTGTCACCCGTCTCATCACGGCACGCGTCACAGGGCGGGACCGATGCCCAATCCTTACACAATGTAAGTCTATCAGCCATTGAATGTCTGCCCCCACTTCTCTCTTTCCTTATTTACAGGCTAGTTGTCTTCCATGAGATACAGGTAGGCCAATGTCTGATTCCTACTGCTATTAAAGGGCATTTGACTGCACCTCTTGCTTTATTCACTGGACTGTAGCGTTCATTGTCTCTTGCCACTACTGTACTTCATGGAAGTGTTTTAAATGTTTTCAGTGGAAGAAAAGTAAAATTACATTTCACATAAGATATTAGTAATGCAATATGTGCAACAGAACATTTTAAATGTAAGCATATTATCCTGCTAAAAATGCAACCAGATATAACATAACACACATAATAAATAGACTGTAATGTGCAGTGGTTGACAAATCACCAAAAAATCTACTCGCCACTCAAAAAAATCTACTCGCCACCTAGTACCAAACGTGTGCTGCTTGGGCCAATATTTACTCGCCCGGGGGTTAAATCCACTCGCCCGGGGCGAGCAAATGTATAGGTTTGTCGAACACTGGTAATGTGCATAAAAATTGTCACCCTATCAATGATACCATAAAATGGATACAGCATAATTTAACTTTAAATTAGCAATAAACGTTGTCAAGATTCAGATTATATAAAAGGTGTTTTCTGTTTAATTAGCTTCATAGTATAAGCCGCACAGCTAATAAAACAGTTATTTGTTAGCCTGTGCATAAATGTATTCATTAAATATTGTTTACATTAATCTTGAGTTACTCTGTTCCTGTTTTTCATGCAGTAATTATATTTCTAGTGTAAAATAATTCATGATTAGAAGATTCCCAGTATAGTTAGGAGTTTTGTTATGTACTTGAGAGTAAAAAACAAAGAATGTATTGGCAAAAAGGTCAAAAATGTTCCCTGCCCAAAAAGTCAGTAACATATTGCATAGCAATACTGTACTGTATATAGTTAGCAGTGTTAGGGACACTGCTTTTGAAATGGATGAACCTGGTTTAAATCCCATTGACATGTCCCCCTGTGACCTTGGGTAAGTCACTTCACTTACCTGTGCCTCAGGAACCACAACTAAGATTTCACACAAATTACAGAAACTGCCTAATCATCTAGACAAGGCTGCCAACAGGCAGTGACAGCTGGGCCTTGTGTCCCGGGACTGGTGGCCAAAGAGGTCCAGGTGGTGGTGTCCAACGAGGCCTATCCAGCTTCTGTGATCAGGTCCATCAAGACAACTCGGGATGTCACCCAAATCCCCCATCTCAACAACTCAGACTCTCCTTATCCCAGTCAACAACTCAAATCACCCCATCAACTCCTTGGAATCCAGCACCAGTCTTCCCCCAGCCTGCTCAAGACTCAACTACTCATAACAACCTTCCCTCTTCCCCCCACCCCCCATCCAAACTCAAAATCTTGGCTGGAGGTTATGGCTGGAATCTGGCAATCCTGTTGGCAGGCCTGTATCAAGGCAGTGGTTTCCCACACCAGGCAATGCTACTGTTGAACTTTATTTTTTTACAAGTTGTAAAGATGTCCCAAACATTGATAAATCCACCCATATTGTTCTGATGTGAGAAAATACAGGCATCCAAAATAATGCTCAACCCTAATAAACAAACCATGAAATGAATACTTATGTTGTCATGCATGGCTTTTATTATCTGCATTTCCATGCAAGCTTTACTATCTTGTTCAGTTTATGCTCAGATTCAGTTCACGTACTGAAGCATTGAAAGTATGGTTATATTATAAACACTGTCTGGTAGCTGACAACATTTACATTACAAAGTGTCCCTCTGCCAGTTACATGTGCAACTAAGTAGTCTTTAGATTCAAATGTAATCATGAAACCATTAAAAATCCTAGTATAAAGTTTAAAATGATCCAGGATAAATGGGATATACTCACTCCTATTAAGAGCTGCAAATAAATAGCAGATTTAACCTGACCTTAAAATAAAGTATTTCCATGCTTACAAGAGGGTTTATGTTGTAGCAGTTACAGTATGTGCTAGTAATTATTATATTTCAACGTTTATGTTCATTATACATTACAGGATAGGATCTGCCCTCACCTCTAGTCTTCACTTTTTACAAAGTTATTGGCCCCTATTCAAAATGCTTTGAAGCCATTTTTGCATGAATTTGCATTTCCTCATACTTATTCAGCACCCAATCGCATGCCAAAGCCTTTAAAAAAACAGCCTCCTGTTGTGCAATTTTATGTGATAAGCAATTTGTGCATGCAAATGAGGCAAACTCACACAATTACATATTCATGGACTATATATTAAGCTGTGAGTTTGTAGATCTCTAAGAAAGTCACGATCAGAAACCTTGCCTACCCCAGAGAGCCGAAATAGGGGTTTTTTTTGCTAGAGGGAGAAAGAGGGGTGTGTTCCATATCTCACTGACTATAAAGGGGTAACATTGCTCTCTATGTTTTAGCCTCCATCTATCTCCAGGACTTGCCAATCCTTGGCACTGGTGTTAATGTTCTGAGACAGCTGTTCTAATGCTCTATCTTTTATTTCTTCATTACCATGGGGTTACTGGATGAAAGAAGAGGGAAGCAAAGCCAGATGATTGTCACATACTGATAACGTCTCACGATTTCTGCTAATATCCTTCTTTCGCATCGCTTCTTCCCCCTGACTGATTCCTAATTTGAGATTGTGTGATATTCCTTCATTTTTTGACTATTATATTTTTTTCCAGGCAGTTTTGTTTTGCCCTTTTACTCTCTACTCAGTTCAACTTTCAAACTACCTCTTTCTCAAAGCACTGATCCTTCTTACTCTAACATGTACTTTTTCAAATTAAATTCACACAACATTTGCTGGGGTCAATAAAGATGACAGTGAATTTCCATTTCATTGTCTTGTAGATCCACACGTATTGTTGCATTACTAATGTCATAGTAGCAAACTATTTTCATCCAGGAAAAAAGAAGTGTGATTCCCTAGCTTAGCTGCTCATTATATTTTTCGACGTTTATTGCTTTAGACAAAAAATTAGAAAGTCTATAAAATGTAATCAAAATCGGTAGTTGATATTTGGGACACATGTCACATGTCCGTAGCATATTGGAGAGGAACCTCCCAGGGGGCAGTGCGAGTGTGTAGATCTCATCACGCAGGGGGTTACACTACTATATACAGTGATCAAACCAATTAAAAGCCAATGTAAACGTCACTAAGAAACTATTCATTCTAAAGGAAGGATTTTAAAACTTACTATTAACTACTGTATATCTTACAGGGCAACGTGCATCAGCACCACACACAATTGTAACTTACCTTAACCAGGGATTTCAATAGAGCTGATCTGTGGTCCCTCGAACTCCGGTGACCCACAAGTTCTTGAGCAATGAGCAGGTTTATCCACTAGGCAAGAATCGGGTGATGACGTTGTGATTTTCTATCGATGACACCATGGTCGTATTTGTAATTTTTATGTCCAAACCAGCACCAAAAAAAAGCTACAAACATCTTATCCACTGACGGTTGTTTAGATTGGGGAAATAGGGATCAGCTTTGAGGTACCCCCCCTGTTCGGATAAGGTAAAAATAAAACAATCATTTTTTTTGGGGGGGGGGGAGAATTAAGAATTCGACATGACCTAAATTGGGGGTCCATTGGATCTGATCCATGGTCCCTCAAAGTTTGCAAGAGTTTTACAGTTTTGCAGTTTCTCTGAAAAAACTAGAAAAATGGCGGATGCAATCACTATTTGAAAGCTGCAACATCCGTTCCGAAGATCTTGCAACTTTCTATTGGCCGTGGGAGCCAGCCCTAACCCCGCAGCTTTTTTGTCAACTGGGTAAATATTTGCTGGGGTCACATGAACAAATATGATGTCCATATTGGTCATGTAACATTTTTTTTGTTTGGTTTTGTAACAAAAATAACAACAATTTTCCCATATTCACAACATTTTGGAAAGAAAAGGGAAATTTTGCAGCCTTTTTTCCATTAAAAACAAAAATAATTGTGAATTACATAGGGGCCAGTTTGCATGTTTCTAGTCACAGGTATCACAAACTATAAAAAAAATCAGCCACAGAAATGTAAGAGAGTAAATAATTAGTTGTGTTGTGGTGATATACATTTAGGAGGCTAGTGTATGTATGAAGATAGGGGTCTGTGCTGAACCGTTTACATCTAAGACAGGGATCTCCAAAATATGGCCCGGGGTCCACATCAGGTCCCCCACAAAATTTTATCCGGCCCACAGCGACTTGAAATATATATATTTTTGCTCATTATATGTAATTTCCCAGTGTAAGCACGGCATCCTTTCTTTGTAATTGTCACATTTCTCTTTTGTTTTAAATCATATCATGCTGATTACCCCCAAAAGATCAAAATAAAACTTATTCATTCATTTATAAAATATATAAATATATAAAAAAATTATAAAAATATATTTTTTCTTTGGCCCGCGAAAATGTGTAGAATATACAATGTGTCCCTCGTACTGAAAGTTTGGAGACCACTGATCTAAGAAATGTGCATTTTCTGTGTGTGATTCGTGCCATATGTTTGGAGAATATTTATACTGCTGTAGAACTTGGTGCATTTGAACTTTAAAGAAACTGATTATAAATAACAATTTAAAACCAGAGACAGAACATGAAACACAGACAGAGCTCAGTGCACATCCAGTGAAACTTATACATGGTACAGTGCCTAAATATATATGTATAGATATCTATTAAATAAAATGGTCTTTTAGTTTAACATTTTGGTCAAAGTGTTGTAAGCCCCTGAGCCACTACACGGCAGACCACATCTCAAGGGTTCCTAAAACTAATATAAATTCTTAATAACCTGTGCATTACCAGGAAGAATGATTTATAATAAATCTGTCAAAATTAGTTGCATAGTTCTGTCTGATTGAAGCTTTTATTAACCTGTACATTACCAGGAAAAGCACTCTGTATTAGATTTGTCACAATCATACTGCAAGCAAGCAAGTTCTCCTGAGAGTGGGAGATGCTATGGAGTGAGCTTTTAACCATTTAAATGTGGGAGGGGTGAGCTTCAATTAGGTAGGAGGTTGCCACCCTCCAATCAGCTAAGACCAGCTGAACAAGAATTGTAAAACATACAGGACACCTACAAGCTCATATTGAACCCCCAAAATAACCACAACATATATATAAGCATATAAGTGTCACAGAGGAGTGCTACTGAGCATAGCAATATATATTTAAATTTTAAATCATTCTTCCTGGTAAGTGTTACTGTTGCAAAGGCCTCACATGATCCCTGGCATTTAATTTAAATGCCTTGGGGAGGAGCGCGGGACCTCTGACACCGTCCGTGCCCCTCCCCCCAGACAAATCTCCCACGCTGCCTGGGGGGCACGCCAAGCTACTGGCACAGCCACTGATTGAGCCACCTGTGCTGAATCAGGTATACTCAGTCGCTGTGCCACTGATTGTGCTACCTGTGCTGAAGCAGGGTTATCTATAAAACCTGGCCTATAAAACACCTCTGCTCTTAGGCCCTTATTCTGTAAAAGGTGATAGCTCTGATCAGGGGTATCGCACGGAAAGCCCCATTGAAGAATAAATACCTAAGAATGAAAATTACATCATTTGTCAATTTTACTGAAAGAATTTCCTTAGTACTGTACATACTACCTTTAGAGCACCTTGTTATGTATCAACCACAAGAGAAATGTAAGATATTTTAGCAATTACGTTTTGTAATGAATGACCTCTTTAACTGTGCAGATTTGTGTGTGTGTGTGTGTGTGTGTGTGTGTGTGTGTGTGTGTGTGTGTGTGTGTGTGTGTGTGTGTGTGTGTGTGTGTGTGTGTGTGTGTGTGTGTGTGTGTGTGTGTGTGTGTGTGTGTGTACGCACGCACCACAGATATCCTATGTATCCCAGGTACCTCTGTTTAGAATTGGATTTCAGTCTAAAGGTCAAATCTAAAACATTTCCGTTAAAAAAAAAAGTGACATTTAACGGCTGTATCACTCTATTTGTATTGTTTTATCTTTTCTTGGGAGTGTATGAAAAAGGCTGCTGTTTTCATTGCTTGGGAAGCTATTCTAAATATAAATACTGTACGTATTATTTCATTTCTAAATAGTATTTTTTTAAATTTATATATATATATATAATATCAACGCACTAAACATCTACAGTATCAAACCTGTCATCTCTCACTGCGTTAGATAAAAGAAATAACCCGGCACTAGTGAATAAAGTGACACAAATTTAACACAAAAACAGTGCAGCTCTAACCCAATATGTGAACAACCTCTGCGTCCTTGTGGTAAAATGTGATGAGAAAAAATAGGGAAGCGCAAGGTGTAAACTATGTGTGTAGTGAAGAAATATATAAATGGATTAATAACCCAATAAGATAGGATGTTCTTGATGGTTCACTTCTTCATGTATGGCAGGCGGGGATCTCTCTTCAGCATCTCACAGGATGAGAATAAAAATACTCCAATGGTGTAGATATTGTTCTTCTATCACATGCTACATAAACCTGTTTATACTATCTACACCATTGGAGTATTTTCCTTCTTCTCATCCTGGGAGATGCTGAAGAGAGATCCCCGCCTGCCATACTGTACATGAAGAAGTGAACCATCAAGAACATCCTATCTTATTGTTTTTTTAATCCATTAATATATTTCTTCACTGCACACATAGTTTACACCCTGCGCGCCTCTATTTTATTCTCATCACATCTCTCACTGAGTGTACTGTATGAAAGTCTCACTGATTTGTACCATCAACAGTCTCATGGACTTCAATAGAGTCTCACTGATGACAATCAGTACTTTTGCCATTTAAAAAAACATATTTTTGGCCAGACCCACTAAATCTCTTTGATTTCATCCTTTGGGGTTGACATCTATGATATAGAACTGTTCTCTGATTTCCTGTTTTTCTCTCATTTGTTAAAGAGAAATGTGCCGCTTTATAATCTGTAATTTTGACAGCGTAATGGCATTTTTCAGGATACTGTATGTAGCACCTGTTCAACACTGACTTGGAAGATCTAGCCGCTACATGGGTATTGTCCTCGGGGCTGTAGCTCACCTGCTGGTTCAGAAGGTCTGAGTGGCTCCACAGTTGTAGTTTGGGAGCAGCAACAGGGCAGGTTTTCTCCATTTCTTTACTGTGCAGTGCCTCCATCCCATGAGGATCCTGTTGAATTCAGGATGGTCCCCACAGGCAATACTTCTCTCCAATAACCACACTCCATAGATGGTCCAACGGCAGGTTTATTGCATAAGAGCATGACAGTTCTCCAGTCCTGGAGCAGACCACAGGGGCTTGAGGCCCCAAGCGCCCCTCCCAATCTCCTTGACCCTCTTGTATGGAATAGGGTATCATACTGTCCCATAATCAACAACCTCAATTTGGTGGTGTCAGCCTTTATACCCGGGGGGAAGGGCTTGTAACCTCACCCCATAACAGGGCAGGTCTAGGTACTGACAGCCATCACACCATATACACGTGACCCAGTCAGTACCCTCCTCAGGTATGACACTCTAAGTGCTGGGTTAGTTCTGCCCCTAAGTAAGCAACGTAGTACCCATCCAGGCTGCAACTGCAGGCTAGGCCCTGCACAGGAGTTTAACCCCAACACTGCCTGTTCCTATCAGGACTTATAGTGTTGAGGCCAGTAGAAGGCTAAAGCCAGGGGCACTTGTCTACATGTATGTAGCCCTCTTTCCTACGCTCTAGAGTGACTACGGGTACTGCACACACCTGTGGGCTCCAGGAGATCTGAGCATCCGCTAACTGGGAGCCTGGGGTAACACTTATTTTAACGGCAGCGCCTCCACTTACCAAGGATCCCCATCATGTAAGATTCCCCTGGGCAAGAACCATAGCAACACACATATACTTTGAACTGTTTTACTGTAACGCACGAAATAACCCTTATCACTTTATATGGCAAGAACACATCTAACACATTTATTAGCTTACACTTATAACGCTAGTGGCTCGGCCACTCTCTTAAGGAGTAAAGTCTCTGTCCCATCACCGCGTGCCCCACACCGTGTCCATGTACTGTAATTGTATATAGGCTCAGTCCTTTGGTCACTCCTCTTAGTGTCCCCAAAGCGTGTTCCCTAAGGTGGGATCAGCGCCTATTGACCGGTGTTGGTGCACTTTTGTTAAATACCTTCCGGTCACTGCGGTGACCGGTGACAACTTCAAAAAGGATCCGCCGATCCAGCGCAGTTGGTCAGATGTCGCGATGCTCAGCAACCTGGTCCCAGATGACTGCAGCAACCGCAATTCTGCACACTTTGTCCCTAGCTATTTATTCAGTAAGGGAATGATGTCACTATCACTATAGGGCTTCCCTGCAGTCCACAACCTACGGTGACTCAGGGAATCTCTTAGGGCCCTCAGGGAAGATCTAACCTATGCAGGTGGGTCACGGACCCCCTGCACTCACACTACCTCCTTCCCTGCTCCTCCGGTGCCCTCTGGCTAGTGTGGTCTCTCCCCCACGCTTCCCTTTCCTGCCTCCCTTGAATCCAACCGTCCCATTGGCTCCCTTGCATCAGGTGACTCCGCTAAGGCTCCTGGGAGTTGTAGTTACTGGCTGAGCCTCTATCTTATTGGCCAGCCGTTCGCGCGCTTGCACCGCGCATGTGCGACCTCTCTCTGTTCTGACAGTGCCCTTACTGTTGCGCAATCAACATGGCGGTGCCGTATACTGTCGGGCCACCGCGGAACCTTACACCACTCCCTCGGGAGACGCACTGCAACAACAGAAGGCAACCTAACACATCCCTACATGTATATTCCAGATCTCTATCTTGGCTTTAAATAATACAATTGCTACATGCATCCACATGTAGCCCCCTTTCCCTATGACTAAGGGAACTACGCGTGCTGATATACCTGTTCGCTCACAGGAGGCCTAAGCCTCCGCCACTGGGAGCCTGGGGTGAGCCCTTTCTTCTCTCGGTGCAGCGCCTCCTCCCATGAGGGATCCCAGCGTTGGCGGGATAACCCCTCACAGGAACCAATACAGTAATAAGGGATACACACACAGGTATATAACTAAGGTTTACTGACACACACACACATAATAACAACAACGATAACAATGCCCAATGCAATACCCAACACCCCGGTGTGGTTCCCCCAAAGTTCTGAGGGTGCCCTAGGCACCTAAACACCCAGTGACCTTAGAACAGTTCCCAACCAGAAGGTGAGGTAGCGCTACCGCCCTTGTGTGGTGATGGTGCATTGTGGGTACCTTCCTGGCTACGACCAGGGAATTGTTTAGGCCTAGTAGCAGAGCCACGTCCGTGGTCCCACGATGCGGGGTCTGCAAAATCCCCTCTCGTCTCACAGGTAATGGTCTGCCACGTGGGGTATCTCCAGCAGGAGCTTCTCCCATAATCTCTCTAGGGCCCTGTGCCTGGTCCCAGACCGCAGGGCACCGCGTGGCTATCCGGTCACCGGTGCAATACCACTACAACAGTACTAAGGGGAGCGTCCCTATATGGGGCCTTCCCTATAATACTGTTCCTGATGTGACTGTGGGCCTAACTGGGTCCTGCGAGGGAAGTCTAGCCTAGTCCCGGTGTTACTGGCACCCGGGACACTACCTCTCCCCTTGCTGCCTCTGTCGGACTGACTCGCGGTCTCCGTTCGCGCCAAACTATATCTCCTCCTCCCTGCATCTGCCCCTTAGGATGCTGGGAATATAGTCCCACTCTACTATCTCTGCGGGGCCACCTAAGATGGCCGCCGCATCATTACCGTGCGCATGCGCAACTGCACATGCGTGAGCCCTAAGATGACGGCCTCCGCACTCCATGTCCGCCGTGGTGCTCTGTCGCTCCGATCACCCTGCTTCCTCCCTCCCCGCACTGGAGGTAAGAGGGAGCTCGGCTACACACGTATTATAGTATGGTACTTGTTTTAACATTGTGCAGTATTGTTTCTAAAAAAATAGAGAGATGAGAAAATGTGTGGATAAAGTAAGTAACCCCAGTTTCTGGTTGCCAGGTGACTGGATAGTTTATTACCTCCATTTGGTGAAGCACATCCAAGTAACAACGCCTTCAAAAATAGAGATAGTGAGAGAGATTTCTTGTGTTGTACAGTATGTATTAAGTGCTGGCAGGAAGCTGCAGTGTGATATTGAGGAAGTTTAACTAGCTTAACTAATCAAGCAGTGTAGTGCAGGGGGGCTCAACTCCAGTTCTCAAACCCCTTCCCTCCACGTCAGTTTTTCAGGATATCCCTGCTTCAGCACAGGTGGCTCAATCAGAAGCTCAGTCTTTGACTGAGACTCTGATTGAGCAACCTCTGCTGAATCTGGGATATCCTGAAAATCTGATCTTTTGGGAGTTAGGGGGGGGGGAGGAGCTTGAGGACTGGGGTTGAGCACCCCTGGTGTAGTGCATTCTTTCCTGCAGAAATACCAAAATCTAAATTCCTTCATCTTTTTATTCTTCTACAGTATCACCCTAGATACGTTAACATCAGTCGTTCTTCCACTCCATCAGAGGCATGTAATTACACTGCCATCCATTCTTTTAATTCTTTTTAGTGGGTTAGGCTGAGCGAGTTGCTAGCTCTATACAGTATGTGTGTGGGGAATTCATCTCTGTAAAAGCCTCAGTGCTTTTTAGTACAATAATGCCTGCGGAATGATCGCTAAGTGGAGCATCTTTGTGCAACTCTTTGTATAGAAGGAACTAATAGGCAGCAAAATGTTGAGTGGCATGTACATTTTCACTGAGGAAAACAGAATGTCATCTTTCATGCAAACATTTAGTCAGGCAGCTTAATCTACTGCAAACTGTTTCTGTATCATTATTTTATTAGGCTTGGTTAGGGCAGGCATGTAAACATACACCCCACGTAGCTAAAATGATTATAATGTGCCTGTTATTTTCATAATGGAATTATTTTGTTAGCTTTAATATGTGACTTGAGAAGGTAAGCATAGAAAAAAAAAACAATAATAAAACACATTAAAAATATATATTATTGACCTCTGTTTTGCAATTTAACTCTTTACTGCCTGCAAAAATGTTAACCAATTTCACTTTAATTCCTGCAGTGCTGGTGGGACTTGCTACACATTGATTTTCTTTGATCCTACAGTATAAAAATTGATTGATAACCTTGTACTGTACAATTAGATTGAACTTTTTTTTTTGCCATCACATTTTCACCTGAAGGTCTCTTTAGCCACCAGCGCTCTACCAATAGTAGAGACAATTAAAATATTGCCCTGTGTATCTTGTTTTTAAATTAAACTATTATTTGAAGTAGAATTTAAAATGTAACCAACTTTTTACATGAATTCTCTTTGAATCCTGCTTGACAATGACAGGCAGCCTCATTTCACCAACAGCACAGTTATGTATGTATGTATGTATGTATGTCTTTATTGATATAGCGCCATTAGTGTACATAGCGCTTCACATTAGTAATAGACATGACAATCATATAAATAACAAATAATACAAATAACAGATAATGGGAATAAGTGCTTCAGACATAAAAGTAACATTTCGGAAGAGGAGTCCCTGCTCCGAAGAGCTTACAATCTAATTGGTGGGGAGAACGTACAGAGACAGTAGGAGGGCATTCAGGTAAGTGCGTCTGCAGGGGGCCAAGCTTTATGTATCATGTATAGTATTAGCCACGGAGCTACTCATATGCTTCTTTTCAGCAAGTGTGTCTTAAGGTGGGTCTTAAAGGTTGATAGAGAGGGTGCTAGTCGGGTATTGAGGGGAAGGGCATTCCAAGGTGCAAGGCAGAAAGTGAGAACGGTTTAAGGCGGGAGAGGGCTTTAGATACAAAGGGGGTAGAGAGAAGACATCCTTGAGCAGAACGCAAGAGTCGGGATGGTGCATAGCGAGAAATTAGGGCTGAGATGTAAGGAGGGGCAGAAGAGTAAAGCTTTAAAAGTGAGGAGGAGAATTGAGTGTGTGATACGGGAGTTGATCAGAAGCCAGGAGAGGGATTTCAGGAGGGGAGACGCTGAGACAGATTTAGGAAATAGTAGAGTGATTCTGGCAGCAGTGTTTAGGATAGATTGTATGGGAGACAGGTGAGAGGCAGGAAGGCCGGACAGCAGGAGGTTACAGTTATCTGCTAGATACATTAAAGGAGTTTAACCATTACAAAAATAAGAATATGTCCCCCCTTGGTGGGAAAAGGGTCGTCTCCGGAGCTGAACCGTGTTAATTTCAGCTCCAGGAACACCCTGGTCCCCGAGATAATTACATCTAAAGGGGCTGCCCATATCTCATATCTGTTTAAGGTCCTGTGTCACGTGGACTAGTAGGAATTCACAAGGGATGATGTCGTGGCTTCCTATTCGCTCACGTGACGTGGGACTTTTAAATAGACATTTTCCATGCCCAGCTGGGGCTGTTACAGTTATATGGCTTGGGAAGCAGAAATTAACACTGTTCCGCTCCAGAGGCCCCTGACCTTCCACCTAAACAAGAGGTAAAACCACTGTCATGACAAGAAACCCAATCACAAAGTCGGCAGGAAATATCATAAGTAAGATGACATTAATATTACATGATTTTTTTCTGTGATTGATGGAGTAAGAATTCCATTAAGCCATGAAAATGAAGTGTCTATTTCCAGAATTACCGATATAACTCTTTGGATCAGCCACCAGAACGGAGGCCCCAATGAAAACAAGCGTTGTAGCAAGTGCCTGCAGCAGTGCTAAGAATACCATGTTCTCTAGGGGCAAAGCTTATGTTGTCTCAAACACCTCATGAACAGCGACAAATAAGTAACGTAGTACAGGGCACAGGCAGCTGTAGAGGTAAGTGACATAGGCAGCTGCCACAGGTTCTGTGTTAGATGGGGCCTGCACAGCCAACTGTGCCCTTGTCTTGGCATTCTTCATACTGATGGGGAGGCAGGGAGCTATTGTATTTAAACTTATGCTCAATTCCACCATGGGTACCACCTTTGAAATGCTGGAGTTGACAGGCTTTGCATGGTGTTTGCCGACTGGTGCTGACCTAACGCCTTTTGAGCTCTTCGTCAGGTCCCAAGGTATTTGGAGGCTTGTGACCTGATTCCTCTTTCTGTCAATAGAAGCCATAAAATATAGATATACAGTAGTAAGCTAGAACTGGTCAACATTCACTTTAACACCACGGGAACTCAGTGCACAATTTAAAAGGGGATGGGAGGGCCACAACCAGCAGTTAATCACTGGCACAATGCTGAGCTTCTCCTGTATTCCCTCCAGCAGGGGGCTATGTCTGGGCAGGGAAGAACATACATTCAGAAAGGGTGTGTCTGCATGTTTGAATGCCAGACAGGGCCACCAACAGAAATCATGGCTGAGTGACTGCCTGGGTAGGTGGGTGACTGAGTGACTGCCTTTGGGTGACTGACTGACTGCCTGGGTGGGGGACTGAGTGACTGCCTGGGTGGGTTAGTGACTGTCTGGGTGGGTGGGTGAGTGACTGCCCTTGAGTGACTGCCTGGGTGGGTGACTGATCTTGACCGGGTGGGTGGTGCTTCCTGCTTTCCTGCCCAACAGATGCTTCCCCCCTTGCCCCTGATCCCCGCTGCTGCTGCCCAGGTTGGGAGGTAGGCTTTGCGGGAGGTAGGCTCGGAGGGGTGGGGGGCACGGGGAGTAGACAGGGGGGGTGGAGGGCAACACTGGTGTACTAATTCCAATGGGAGCATTCCCCCCTCCCCCTCCACCCCTGGTACCCGCGGCTGCTGCCCAGGGCAGGAGGCTGGCGTGGGGGAAGCTGGGTTGGCGGGTGCAGGGGGAGCTGGGTTGGCGGGCACGGGCTCGCCACGGCGCTTCACCTCCATCCCACGTTGGGAGCGGGGGGGAGCGGGTCCACAGGTAGCAGGCCGGACACCCTGCTTTCCCTGCGCTTGCACGCCGAGACCTCTGCTCTGCGCATGCACACCGGGATCGCTGGCATTTTTTTTTCTGACATTTTTAAAAAAAATGAAACAGGCACGTCCGTGCAGAGGGGCCAGGCGGTCGGGCCCCCTGACTCACTATAAATATATGTCCTGCCCCAATCACTATAAATATCCTTCTACTCCTTATTTTCCACCTGGTTGCCATTCAGTGTGCCTGCACAAGTCAGACTCCCTCCAGCAGCTTTATAAAGCCACCTGTTAGTTGAGTCTTGCTGCCTCATTAGTTGTACTGCCAAGCCTCCCCTAGTTTGTCTCCTTAAACTTAATTCCCCTCCCTCTTTTTTTCTAATCAGTCTTCCCCTCTTGGCATTCTTTCCCACCCCCCTACATAAACTAGTCACTCAGACCATCCTTCTCTGCAGCCATCAGCCACTCTGTTCCTCCTGTTCCAGCCCCAGCCGCAATACAGGATATCGGACCCTCTCACTTCACTAGCACTCCCAAGCAGCTGCTCGTCGTCTTGTTTGGACCTTTGGTAGCCCACATCCCACCCTTCCCTTCAGTTGCTCAGGCACAACCGACTTTCCACCATGGCCGCAACAGCCCTGCCCCCTTATCACCATTACCAAACACCTGCTGCACTCCAGCTTTAGGCCGCGCTTATAGTGCCGGCAACGCGACGTCGCCCATAAACAAATACATTGCCGCCGCGTGCGCTTATAGTGCGCGCGACGGCGACGGAGCGACGGCGATGTTGTGGAAACTGGAAGCCGGCAAAATTTGATTTTTCAATGGCTGTCGCATCACGTGATGGCCCTTGAACAAATCAAATTGGTGGAATCCCGCGACCCCACCGAGTGGCAAAAGATAACTTTCACCGGTGGCGACGGGTGACGTCACCCGCCTTGTCGCCATCGCCATCAACGGCACTATAGGCCTTGTCCTTAGTTTTCAACAGACCCCCTCCATCATTCTTCTGCCTCCGGGTACTATTTTCTCCAATTTTCAGGGCTGTAGTAGTTATTTATTTAGAGTTGAGGTAATTAGTTAGTAATTGTTTAAGTTGCCTCTGTGCCCCACATACTCCGCACCCTTATATAATACTCTCCACCTTCCCTGACCCCTCTCCCTCCTGCTGTCTGGGGAAAAAGTGTTGTGCCTACTGTCTTCCCTCCTCCTTCCCACAAGCAGTCCCAAGCTGTCCTCCAGACATGTTCTGCCCATGGCCACCCTCTCGCTCTGGACAGGCCCCACCCCCATCCTTCCTCTCCCACTGGGCTTGGTTAACTCCCGGTCATCCTCGGTTTACAAGAGGTATAGTGCTATGGTCAGCAGTTGTTTGATCCACCTGGCAGAGCTTGGGAACATGAGTGGTTAACTCTCTCGCTCCCTTTTGTCCGTAACCACAGTTTGCTCACTCAGACCTTTCCACATAGAAGATAACAACATGACGATCCAGTACCTTGGACAATTAGTTATTCCACCTTCACTTCACCACCTGTGGCTCTTTTCCCCACCTTATCCCTCCCTCTCTGTCAGTGCAGGATTCTCAGTCACTCTTCACTTAGAGCTACTCCCTCACTACCTAGAATCTCAGGTACCATATCCAATCCTTCCGGTGACTGCCCCAAGTGGACAGAGTCATATTCCCAAACATGCAACAACTTCAGCACCCAGGGATGCCACTATAGTATATATTGAGTACTGCACATCTACTCCAATCATCGCAGAGCCCACACCAAGGTAAAACGTCCCAAGCAGCTTTTCCAAACCAAATGACAAGTGCGCTCCGCATATAACATCTTTACCTTTATAACATCATGCCTTGAAGCATCGCCCTTCCCAAGCATTAGCCCACCTCATCTGCGTACATCTGCAGTGCCCCAAAGGCGGACAGGCTGATGGGGCTCCCCAAGAGCTGCTCCTTTCTGCACAGGACCAGTGTGCTAAGGGTTAACATTTGCTTGTACTTTGTGGAACGTCAACGCCACCCACTGGAATATTAATGAACCAAGAGGATAAAGAACTTTGAATTCGCAGCTGCATTCAATCTGAACCCCTTCAGTGTACATCTGCGTCACCGCAAAGGCGGACAGCCTTTGGCGCAGCCGAAGGACAGCTAAAGGGTGTGAGCCATTTGCTGATGTTTGGTGATGTTAAAGCTTCTCTATTTTAATCTGCAACTCACCCGGCCTTTATCCCTTGGACCCAACATTCCAATTGTATGTGTCCATGAAATGTCTGTGAATTGACTGTAGGACCTCTGTTCTTTTAATGTAACCATGTATTGTTTTAACTCTGTGCCCAAGACATACTTGAAAATGAGAGGTAACTCTTAATGTATTACTTCCTGGTAAAATATTTTTATAAATAAATAAAATCTCCAGATTCCAGATTCTCCTAACCTTCTCTCTGCCATTTGTGAACCAGCGATAGTTAGATCAACTCATTAACGAAGAACAATCCAAGGTTATCCATAGGTAATTTTCCTCTCTCCGCCATTTCCCTTATGAAATGTTAACCCAGTCAGCATAGCAACTGGTTAAAAATAGAAAAGGCTCATCAAGCTCCTATTTCCATATTCAATATAGTCCTGAGCATTAACTCACTAATACCTTGTGACTCTATCAACTTCCTCAGTCACTCCAAAATCGATCGCATATCAAATGTATTGTTATTTTCTACTATCCCACGCATGCCCCTTTGTGAGTAGTTAAAACATACGACCTCCTTCCGACTCATCTGGCTAACTGAAACCTGGACGTCCCTCTCCTTCCTATCAATCATCCACTGCTGATTATCAAATAATTAATATCCTTTATAGGGAATCTGCTACTCCAACTTGGATTTAACCCCTTCTCCTTTCAGATTACTTCTCTAGAATAAGTACAGCTTCATCAGCTTCAAGGAGTAGAGTTCCACCACACACTCTGAGGGGCCTACTCTATAAGCCTTCATAAAAAAATCGCTGGGCCGGTTATGCCGCCAGGTTTTGAGCATTGCTATCACGGTATTCAGAGATTGAAAGTTCAATAGAATTCTGGGGCTCAAAAATATTCCAACAGAAAAATAGACTGTGGAGGTCTCCTTGAAACTTGAGATTTGTGCATCAAATATATGGATAGGATCAGGCCCATAAATGTTTATGTGGAGTATACATGCGGGAGTATCCAGAGGTAGAGTATAAGATAACGCCTACCTGGTCTCACTCATGAGTGTGCAGCATCCAGGAAATATAAATGGCATATAATTTTCTTATATGTCCTTATAACACTTGGTAAACACCCCCTAAACATCCATATGTTTCCTCCAATAAGGTAAATGACTATAGCCACACATAGACAGGTGTTCCTTATATTCTTCATGAATTCTGGGCCTGATCGTTGTCGGTTTGCGGTCTGCGAAGGAAAAATAGAGCAAAAACAAAGAAACTGACGCACAACCAAACTGAACTAGGAGTGTGACTTGAATACAAAACCGCTTTATTGGATCCTTAGCAAATAGACCGACACGTTTTGCGCTAGCCTCCATCGGGACTTTAAATACCCTGCTTTCCCGGCAAAAAAAAGCCAGTCGTCGCGTCATGACGCATCAGCTGGCAAATGTTAAAACAACTTTATTGGCAAAATACATTTAATCAAGGAAACAGGAGTTGCCAAATACTTCCACATAGCTCATGCTAACTTGTTATAGAAATAAAGTGGCTAGAACATGGCAACACACTATCCCTGAACAAAATAAAAACAAGATATCAAAAAAAGGCATCGCGTCTCTAGAAGGATTGCCTTTGAACACACGACAACACATAACAATAGAACAGACCGTATAGCATAATTGTGTATAAAGATTGACAATGACTATCTAAGGTATTATAGAATAGAAAAATCAAGCATTAACTAACTCTCTTATAAATGTAATATATTACTAGAGGATAGTAAAATTCCTTAAATCATTCTAAACATAACACAATAAAATGGATGGATGGTAATGATGTTAACAAAATCTATGAGTAATGTATACAAAGAAAAAATGTATATATATATAAAAAAAACTAAAAATCATAAAAAAATTACTAAGATCCCAGTCTGAATTGAGTCCTCTTTGCATTCTGGTTCGCAAATTAAAAATCCAGTACATTTCTCTACAGTCCAGTTTGTTAACTTGATTTCCACCTCTAGTTAATGGTGGGGCCATTTCTATGCCCTTACACATCAATTTCTTGAGATTACCCTGGGGACATTGTGACACATGTTTAGATACCGGATGATTTAAATCACTCTTTTTAATGAGCCTAACATGTTCCTGTATCCTCTGAGAAGGATGTGATGCAAAACTAGTGATGCAGTTGTAACGGTTTTTCTGGACCTTCCTGACCCACCCAATCTCACATTGGCCCCTGTGGTCTATCCAGTCCCCATTACATGGTCGTGTCTGGTGGTGCACCTGTTGGCAACAGGACTCCTGAGTCTCCCGCATGATGTTGTGTGGGTAATGTCAACCCAGACAGGCAGCTGAGGTAGTGTGCGTGAGTCCTACCTACATATAGTGCAGCGCCTCCACCTCATCAGGATCTCTGCGTCCGCAAGGAGATGGTTCTGATGGTGGAACTCCTCGGTGGTGCCTTCCTCTGTGGAGTAACTTCACACTCACACATGGGGGTTCTTGTGAACAAGGGCATCTTTATTGATTGATGGTATAGGCAGACTGCCCCTCGCAGCAAACAGCTTAGCCGCTCATCTTCTTCTGTACTGTCCTTTCAGAAGATCTGCCCTCCCAATGGAGTTGGATCACCTCTCCCCTCAGGGAGATCACCACCTGTGCCAGGTCCCTGGACACAGTGTAGGCCCTGCCAGCCTTACTGCTGCAGGTCAGACTATTTGCTGTAGAATCACTCTTAATTAGCACACTTGACCTTGAACATAACAGCCATCATAACAGATTCTAACTTTGGGCAGTGCTGTGTCTTATATACCAAGGAAATGGCTCCACCTCCTGTGTCACTAACAATTAACACAAGGTCTGTTACCACTCCCCTCATGTACATATGACACCTCACCAGGGTGTGAGGGCAAACCTCCATGATTGCAATCCTGTATACTTACCAGGTTTACTGCCAGCATGAGAGAGAACTGTATACCATTTTTAACACATGGCTACACAGTGTTAGAGCAAAAAAGATGCGATCAGGAGCCAACTTGGTTACGTGGCAAGTTCAGAGCTGTCAGCTGTGAACTCCTGCATGTGCACCTGTTGCCACGTAAACCAAGTTGGCTCCTGATCGCGTCTTTTTTGCTCTAATACTGCATCACTAGTTTTGAAGGTTTAAGGGCGCCTATAGGGACTCTGCTCTTTATTCATTACTGTACCAACTAGTTTGACGCTATAAGGATCAGGTTCACATCTGTCTGTAAGTGTTACTGGAGTTCATCTCTATCACTTACTACCGCTCCTGTTACCAGCCTGTCACACTTGAGACTTTCTCACACAGCTTTTTAACATGAATCCAGATGTTATTAAGGACTAGTATATTAAATATTTATCTAGTTCTGTACATCCTGTTTTAACCCTCACATACTGTTAGTGTTATAGCACTGTTAATTACAGCGTAGTGTTATTTATAGGTACCCAATTGTACTATATGTATGCGGGTTTATCTACCATATTGTTATTAGCCCTATGTGTATCTCACTACAAAGGTACATTATATTTATACCTCTATTACCATCTGGTCATACTGCAAGTTATTAGTACCGCTAGGGGGTTTTCAAGTCCTCATTAGAGAACAGTGCACACTTAGTACCACATTGCGAGGTTCAGTTCTTATACCCTGATACCGCAAGTGAAAGGCTTAATTAACCCTTTCACAACTTTAAGTATTCTGGACTTTTTGACGTTAGTTTGCATCTCAGGTTACAACTCATTGTTTAATGTTCGTTTTAATCCCCTATATTTTAAAGGATATTAATAAAGTTATATGTTTTTAATATTATCACACTACATCCAGGTTTATGACAGAGTGTCCTAACTGGGTCACCTTTTCTCCTTGTACACATATCGGTGATTTACCTAGGGAGCACCGTCATAACAATCCTCACCTATCGCTGTTGCGGAGGTACCCCTCTTGTATACTATATTTTAAGTCCTACATTTCTCTACGGTCAAAATGTTTAATTATCTTGTCCAGAAATTTTGACTTATGGTTAATGCATTACGTTTTTTAATATATAAATTAGTATCACTAAAGGAAAAGTTGGGCCAAAGCTTTATATAAGTTTAAAATAAGTTTAAAATATGCGTGAAATATATTCAAAATAGGTTTGGAATATTGCAAAAATGTGATTTATGAATTTGCACTTATTACTTATTGTCACAGGAGACGAGGCAATTTACACCTTTTTACCAGGATCGTGCATTGAGCAAAATAAGTTAATGAAACAAATTGTAAATTTATTCACAAGAAAAGGCATACACACAATGATACACAAACTACAGCAAAAATACACACTTACTTGGGAATAGGGGTAACAACCTAGACTCTCCTAGGTGCAGGGAATCCTAACCCTGATAACAGTTGCAAAAACAAGACAGAAAATATTCCAGGCAGGCATCTTTCGCTGAAGCAGCCCTTTCTTGCTGGAGTCTTAAAAATGGAAACTTATAATATGGGAATCTTAGAGGACTGGAGAACTAACTATCTGATGAGCATAGGGGTTTTTAATACTTCTGAGTTTCATTCAAAAAATACTATAGTCCAATCCAAAGCGTGAGGAATTTCTCTGCAGCTACTCAGAGCAGGGCTCATCTGGCTGATGTTGTCAGAGGCAGGAGACGTGTTGAGCTAGCTTGAAAAAAACAGATGGGCGGGAAGTATGAAATGCAGAGTGTCCATTGATCCCAGAATGTGGATACTTGAGTCCTTCCCTCCTGTCCAAACGGTCTTGACACCTCAGATATCCTCTGGGGCTTTAATCTCCAGATGTCCTGCCAGACCTACTGGTACTAATTGGTAGCCCCGGTGGCCTGTCAGAGCATTGGATCTGAAAGTCCCAGCTCATTTCTGTGCATAAGCATATATGTTTTAAAACACACCATTTAATAAAATATACACTTTAAATATATCCAAAGTTTTGCTGGTATGTGGAATAGAATTAAAAAAAACTGCACTTTATTTCTTACTAGCCATATTCCCTACACACTATAAAATAGACATAGGACTGGACTTTACAAGCCCCCTCACAACCTTAAAGAGGGTTGGAGTAGCCCAGAACCTCTAAGCGGTTTCTGGGTTACCTGTACAGTAACTGGGTATCCCCCCTAACCTGGGGACCCCTAATAGTTCAGGGATACTTTACATCCCTTTGCACCATTTACCTTTCTGGGCTGTGCTGAAGCAGGGAACCCTACTGGTGAGTCGCGCAAGCATTTTCAAGGAGAGATATTACCGAGACACTGTGTCTACATGCATCCAGGAATCCGACCTGATTCCGGGGTACATTATTTGGGGAACCAGCAACTCTGGCCCCTAACTAGATAGACACATTCTGACAACACTTTCGCCGCAAACCCCCCTTGAAACTCATACCACAACAATCCCTGCTTGCTGGCATCCCTGGAAAGGTTAAAAAACCCAAATTCTTTATTGTTGCATAATTACAGGTAATGCTTTTATAACAGTTGGGCCCAAGAGCTGACACTCCTGAACCCCAACACATGGATCAGTAGGCAAAACAAAGGCAAGGGAGAGCTCAGACAGGACAAGGTATCCAGTACTTTGCCCGAGCAAAGACTAGTAGCAACTACGTGTTATTTAAGGCCAGAGAACAAAGTGTAACAAAGTGCAAAAAGGTTGGTGCAGTGATAAAGGGCATAAAATAGTGCCATCAATTAGTGAATATATTATAAAAACTTTAAATAAAGTGCAAAAATGTTTAATCATATAGTGACCAAAATTTGTTGTGAAAATAGAGAATAAGAATTGCAGCTTAAAACCCTTTAAGTGGATGGTCTGTTGGATCCACTTCAAACGTTGATTTCATGTGCTCCCCCTTGGATGTTGCGCTGAGCTGTTCCACAGACGGGAGAACTTGCGCAAAAGACCCCCCTACCATCAGGACATCTATCTGTAGCTTCACACACGATCGATTCGGGCAGTGCTGAGCTGAGACGGAGAGGTCTGTGACGGAGGCAGAGGGGAGTAACCTTATCTGATGACATGAGCATATTATGTGTCTTTATTTATATGACACTGTGTAAGTGCTCATTTTTAATTGCTTCTATAAAATTATTTCTTATAATGGATTACGCTATGGATGTTCTTTCTCTTTTTACCCTGTCTGGTGAATTTCCCTGAGTGACACCGTATGCTATCATATCTGACTGAAGTTCCTGCATTTCACACACCAGGGTCAAGCTCATTGCCACTGATCTCTGAAACGCCTTATTTAGATTGATACCACGTGAGTCTCTATTCGATCAAGTATCTAACACACATCACTGTTACAAACTTTATTTGCACTATGTTCCATTAATTTTTTATTGCATATTGAACCTGCGCTCCCCCACACCTTGAGGAATTTAAGGCCAGAGGCAACTGCTGGCAATAAGAGCCAAAGAGAGGCTGATTTCCTGTCAGGGGAGTAAGGGCAGGATTAGCTAGGAAGCAGGATGGCCGTGGTAGCTTCGGACCAGATAATGTCACTTCATGGATGTTCAGACAGATCCCTTATAGTATCCCCCCCTTCAGCGTCAAACTCTGGGGCGACAAGGTCCTGTTTTTTTCTGGCTGATGACGATGGAACGCCTTGACTAGAGCTGGAGCATGAAGATCCTGAGACTTCATTCCACTCCTTTCCTCAGGACCATACCCCTTCCAATCAACCAGATATTGAACCAATCCTCTGGAGTTACGAGAGTCAAGTATCTGTCGCACCTCATATTCAATTTCACCCTCAACATTTACCGGACTAGGAGGGGAGGATCCTCAGAAAAGCGATTCCTCACCACAGGTTTCAGGAGGGACACATGGAAAGTGGTGGGAATTTTTAAAGAGGAAGGGAGTTCCAGCTGTAAGTTGACTTCATTTATCTTCTAGATGATGCTGTACGGACCAATTAACCGTGGTCCAAGTTTAGCAGAAGGTTGGCGTAAAAGGATGTTTCGCATTGAAAGCCATACCTTATCCCAGACGGAGTATGGGTGTGATGGCCTCCGGTGTTTATCCGCTGATTTCTTTTGTCTCTCGGTAGCCGAGCAAAGGGTTGCCTGAAACCCCTTCCAACGGTCCTGTAATTTCTGTGCCCTGGTATCCGCCGCTGGAACATGTACTCGTAGAGAATGAAGGAGAAGAGTACAGGGATGGTAACCCCAAGCTGCGAAAAATGGGGAACAGCCCAGGGAGTCATGTGATAGACTGTTCGGGCAAACTCTGCTAGTGGTAAGAGCTCTGTTCAATCATTCTGATGTTCATTTGTATAGCACCTGAGGTATTGCTCCAGGGATTGATTGGTGCACTCGGTTTGCCCATTAGATTGTGGGTGGTAAGCAGATGAGAAATGCAGAACGCCTTCCAAAATTTTGAGATGAACTGAGATCCCCTGTCTGAGACGATCTCTAACGTCAGTCCATGCAGATGAAACACCTCCTTGGTGATGATGCCTGCCAGTTTCAGGGAGGAGGGAAACTTTTTAGTGGTACAAAATGAGCCTTTTTAGTAAAACGATCCACAATAAACAAAATCGTAGTCATGCCTTGAGAGAGGGGAAGTTCCATGGAAGGTGCGCCCAAGGACTGGAGGGTATAGACAGTGGCTGCAGAAGCCCACAAGGAAATATTCGAGGAACCTTAGTTCAGACACACACACTGCAAGCTGAGACGAAGTCCTGTACCTCTGTTTTTAATTCTGGCCACCAAAAGGTCCTCTCCAGGAGCTCACATGTTTTCTGAACCCCCGGGTGGCCTGTGAGCTTGGATTCAGGTCCCCATCAAAGAACCTCCTGCCGAAGGAGAGGGAGAACGAAAAGTTTGGATGGGGGAATGGTTATTCCAGCGGGAGCCTTGGTCTGGGCTTATTGAATAAAATGAAGAATTGAAATAGCAGACACAATCTTAAATGAAGGAATTATGGAGCTTTTGTCCATCCAATCAGTGTCATCCGTGGAGAACTGGCGTGATAGGGAATCCGCCTTTAGATTCTTGGAACCCGGCCGGTAGGAGATCACGTAATTAAAGCGAGTGAACACCTAGCCTGGCGAGTGTTTAACCTGCGTGCCCCCTTCATATATTCCAAGTTTTTACAGTCCGTAAGAAACATGACTGGTACGGCGGTTCCCTCCAAGGTGTCTCCATTCCTCCAGGGCCATTTTAACAGCTGGAAGTTCATGATTGCCCACATTGTAGTTGTGTTCCGCAGGAGAAAGCGTCTTAGAAAAGAAGGAACATGGATGTAACGACCCTGAAACTCACTTCTCTGTGACAGGACTGCGTCTGCTCCAACGTCAGAGGCATCCACTTCAACGATAAAAAGATGACGAGGATCTGGGTGTTTTAGGATGGGTGCAGAAGAAAAAAGTTTCTTGAGCTTCAGAAAAGCCACATGAGCCTGCGGAGACCAGTTCATGTGATCTGCCTGCTTTTTTGTCATGGCTGTGATGGATGCAGCGATTTTGGAAAAATCCCAAATTAATCGCCTGTAATAATTTGCCAAACCCAAGAATCTCTGAATGGCTTTTAATACCTTAAGTACTGGCCAGTCCAGAACAGCAGCAACCTTGGCAGGATCCATTTATAGGCCCTGGGCAGAGATAATGTATCCGAGAAAGGAAAGACGGGATTTCTCGAATTCACACTTCATGAATTTCGCAAAGATATTGTTCTCCGGGAGGCGTTTAAGGACCAACCTCACCTGCTGATTATGTTGTTCCAGGATTTTAGAATAGCTGAGGATATCATCAAGGTATACGATAACTGAGGAGTCTAACATGTCTGAAAATTTATTTCACGAACAACTGGAACACTGCGGGTGCATTGCATAGGCCGAAGGGCATCACCAAGTACTCACAGTGGCCATCGTGTGTGTTGAAAGAGGTTTTCCACTTGTCACCCTGCTTTATCCTTATCAGGTTATAGGCCCCTCTTAAATTGAGCTTGGTAAAAACTGTTGCCCCACATAGACGATCAAAGAGTTTGGTGATCAGAGGAAGAGGATATCGGTTCTAGACAGTGATTTTATTCAAACCCTGGAAAACAAGGTCTCAATGATCCATCCTTCTTTGCCACAAAGAGAAAACCTGCACCAGCAGGAGAACAGGATTTGCAAATGAATCCTCGCTTCAGGTTATCATCAATGCACGTCCTCATCGCCTTGGTTTTCGGTTTGGAAAGAGGATATGTAAGTCCCCGAGGAGGAGTCATCCCAGGAAGTAGATCGATCGCACAATCAAACGGTCGATGCACAGGTAATTCTTCAGCCTGCCCCTTATCGAAGACCCGCCTCAGGTCAGAGTAACAGGCCGGAAGACCGGGTAAGTCCTCCAGTGCAGGCAGTAGAAGAGAACCTACCGGACGACATGGTGGAAGACATTTGCCATGGTAGGTAGACCCCCAAGTTCATATCTGTCCCGAAATCCAGTCAATCTGGGGATTGTGGGTACGTAGCCAGGAAAGCCATAGAACCACATCGATGGCTGGGGAATTGATGTCATCCAACTGGACGAGCTTGTGGTGCAAAACACCAACAATAGCCATGATTTGAACTGTCTCTTGTGATATGACCCTTGATCCCAACGGTCTACCATCAATGGAAGAGATACCTAGGGGTACGTACTTTCTCTGGAGAGGAATCTTGATCCGTTGAGTGAAGGCCTCATCCACAAATATACCAGCGGCTCAGGAGTCCACTAAGACCTTGGTTATCATGGATTTGTCTTTACAGTATAGGCAGATGGGCACCATCAAATGACAAGGAGATGGGGAAAAGGTGCAAATACCCAGCGGAAACTGGGTGCTCTGGGCACAGGCATTTCCTGACTTCTTAGGACAGTTTCGTACCATGTGACCCTTTTCGCCGCAGTAGAGGCACAACCCCAAGTATCGCCGGTGCTGCTTCCCCTGTTCTGTCAAACACAAATTGCCCTATTACATGGGTTCCGTTGGTTCTCCTGGCGTTTCATTGGAAGGAGCCTGAATAGGTGGAGTCAGCGGAAGAGACCGGGATCTGTGAGAACAATCCTGTCCTGGCGTCTCTCCCTCATCTGAAGGTCTAGGGACATGCAAAGGGCAATCAGTCCTTCCAGATCTGCGGGTAGGTCCTTATAGTCAATTCATCCTTCAGCCACTCCTCAATGCCCTGACGGAAAGCAGCCTTCAAAGCCCCCTCGTTCCAATCTGTCTCCGCTGCCAGGGTCCTAAACTCGATAGCATATTGTTCCATAGTGCGAGAGCCTTGTTTTAACTGTAGTAGTGCAAATTCAGCGGAAACCACACGACCGGGGGTTTCACAGATTGTCCGGAAGGTCTGCATAAAAGCGACGGAATCATCCAACAAGGGTTGGATGCACCCTTTTCATAAAGAGGTGACGCCCAAGCTATTGTTTCATCCATGAGGAGTGAGAAGATATATGCCACTCGAGAGCGGTGGGTAGAGAAGGATGACGATTGTGTGTCGAACTGCACCTGGCACTGGTTCAGGAATCCTCTGCAAGCTGAGGGAAGCCCACCGTAGTGGACAGAAGTCGGAATCACGGGCTCCCTTAGAACCACAGATACTGGTGCAGCGGTTAGCCGCTAAGGTAATGAAGTTGCCTGTAAATGCATTTTTATTGCATGGGATTCATGCTGGGGGTTCCCAGAGCTGATATTAATGGGTATCAGCTCCGGAGACTCCCGGCATCAATCCAATGCAGAAAAATGCATTTTTTTCTAAGTTCTCTCTCGCTGCCTTCTCAGAAGGTTCTCACCACGTTCACGCCAATTTTTCCTGGCGTGAGAATTTTGGGAGAAAATCGCCGTTCTGGAGCTGCGATTAGCCTCGATAAATTAATCGAGACTACTAGAATTGCATGAGTTTCAAAACCTGCCGATAAGTGGCTTTTCGACGCTTACCCAGCCGGTCACCCGGCGATGTGTTTTGGAACGGCTGCAAAAATTGGTGATTCATGCCTTTATTGCCCACTTTTCGAGGTTTACTGAATAGCAGTAGGCATTTTGGCCGAAAAGGCCTCGATAACTTATCGAGACTATAGAATAGGCCCCATAGTCTTTAATCCCTAGTATCAGAAAATTCACCATCTTTCCAGTTATACTCTTAGTGCCAGTTAGCTATAAATCTCCAATGGTTTCTTCCACAGAGGGGACGGAAGGGGCTTCTCTCCTCAGTACTGAAGACTGATTGTGAATCCAGAGGTCAGTCTGTTTTTGGCCCTCTTTATGTCTAACCTGTATGTACGCCCAGGCCAAAGTCATTTCCCATTTCAATTAGTTTAGTGCCTCCTCAGCCTACAATAAGCCACATTCACAGTTCATAAACACTACGCACACAAAGCCCAAAGTCAATTTCCATTTCAACTCCTCCCATTCCTCATCCTACCATAGTCCACACCCACAATCTATTATTGTGTCTGTTAGTGCCTCGGTGATAGTAGAGTGCCTTATGAGCAGAATTGGAAGGAAAAAAAATCGACAAAACTGCAATGAGCTGCCAGCTAGTGAAAACATCAGAAGTAAGTGAGTAGCATTATGTGTGGGAGCACAACAGGGTGCCTCATTGGTGTGTGAGATTAGGGTGCAGCAGAATCCTCCATGAATTTGTGAGGGGGGAGTAGGATATCCTAGGTGTACATTCCATGGATGCACAGAACATGTGCATAGAAATGAAAAATGGAAGAAAACAGGAGTGGTAGGCTGACAGTCATAGCACAATATGCTTAGGGTCCCACAAGATCCTAGAATGACCTCTTTCAAACTGCATCATTTTTTTAAGAAGCACATTTTGTTTGTGTATTTATAATTCTGGCAAAGAGTATCTGCTAAAGTTGTAACCATCAGTCATTCTGAATAATCACAATCATCATACATTACAAAACCCACCTGGGCAGAGTCAACCAGTTGTAATGGGTACACTTTCTCTGTAAGCAATTCCAGATACAAAGTGGTCTTCTTTTTATTACATTGCAGGAAAAGATACTTTACGTAATGTAACTAGTTTGACATTTTAACTAGATTTTGACAATTCCATTCACTAATGTCAGTAAAGTTACTTCTAATAGACACGTGTGTTCTGCTTGACACTACAATAGATACTGTTTTAAAATCTGAAGTGTAAGATTTTAATAGTGTAAGAAATCCAGTTCAGTGATATTATTATATTGAAATATGTATGAATCCAGTATGAAGACAAAATGCCGTATACTGTCTGATTTGCAACAGTTCTTTCTTTCATACATATTATATCAAATATGGTATCCTAATGTTGGTTAATTGGTATTTTCTGATAAATTCAGTTGCATTGGGATTATATTTTAAATTATAAGGGAGTGCAGTTGTGCTGAGTTCTCTGTAGAGTAGTCCTGTGGGTGACATTTGAGTGACTATAGACACCAGTTGTTAGAGCTGATGCAACCGGAAAAGGCTATGGCATTAGGCTGGATTAATAAGGCATTCTGAGATCTTTCCAGAAGACATGCCATATTAGGTTATTCTCTCTATGGAGGCATGGGCAGTTCCTTATCAGATATGACATCAGTTTCAAGCTGCAGGACCATATCTGGTAATAGAATTAGTAGAAGCAAGAGCTGACTAAGGGATATTATCTGGATAAATATCTAGCAGTGGGTAGCTAGTAAAGAACAGAGGGATGACACCAGGAGGGGGACAGAGTGATAACATCAGGATAAAGAAGGAGGAATCAGCTTTAACATCATGACATTAAGAACAAATATATGGATTACACTCAGAAACACAATATTATGCCACCATTTTTGAGGATATTATGATTTATTTGAACATCGCCATTTTGTACTATTTTTGTTTGTGAGTATTTAACTTCAACATAACATAAACGTTTCTTTTTATGTGCTGAGACCAGAATGCGGGCTTAATCGATCGGAAGAGAAATAAGAATATTTTACACAGAGAATAAATAAAGATGATGTATACACATATTAAAAGATCTCTAATAAAATTAAGCTGTGCTAGAAGCAGTACAATGTTTGCTAATTTATAAAAGTTTGTATTTTACTATTATGTCTGTTACTATTATTACTATTATTATAGAAATGTTTATATTATGGAAGCCTTAACTACACATTACACTCAATTTACAATAAATATATGCAAATCAACTGGGCACAATACAACTTGGACTAGCTCAGCAATATGATTAATATTGATCCACTTGTAAATAAGCATGAAAATGATCTTTAAGTGCCAATTTTCTATTCACCAACTATTCACTAAACTCTAATCAGTTCCAACAGTCTACATCTGCGTCGCCCCAAAGGCGGACAGCCTTTGGCGCAGCCGAAGGGCAGCTAAAGGGTGTGAGCCGCTCGCTGCCGTTCGCTGATGTTTTGTGATGTTAAAGCTGCTCTATTTCAATCTGAAACTCACCAGCCCTTTTATCCCCTGTACCCAATTTTTCAACTCTATCTGTGTGAGGATCAGGCACAGGCTCCATCCCCGTCAATTGGAAGAAATTCTGGGGCATGAAAGTATTCAAACAAAATAAGAGACTAATGAGGTCTCTGATGAACAAGAATAGCGCATATTGATTTGAATATAAGGACCCGATCTAGTCCATAGAATCATATAGGGAGTGTAAGTGTGGGGGTGTCCAGTAGAGGATAAAGTAATAAGATAGCGCCTACCTTGCATCACTCTGAATCAGAGACCTCCTTTCGACCAGGGTATGGTCATGGTCCTCCGGTGTGTAGTCCGCGAAGGCTGAACGGAACAAAACTAGAAAATCTGCGACGCACACAGATTCGAAGAAGGAGGGTGACTTGAAATATAAAAATGTTTTATTGGATCAAGTGCAGGGGGGACCTCGATAAAGTGCACTATGCGCGAAACATGTTGGTCTACTTGCCCCTCCTTCTTCGTATCGGTGGTGCGTCGCAGTTTTTCTATTTTTGTTCCATCCCCATTAAGCTCCAGTCGCCTGATTGGTCCTTGCATCTCTCCTGACTGCAGGAGTAATCCTGTGTCGCAAGCACTCTGCCTTGTCTTGCCTTAGCTTGTTCCATTTGACTCCACTGACTTCTCCAACCCTCGACCCGGCTAGTGACCCCTACAATCTGTACCTCTAACCCTGACCCGGCTACCCAAGACTACGATACCCGCAATCCGGAAATGGCTTCTCAGCTCCAGGCCGGTGTATCCTATCCCCACCTTGGCCTTGCAGTATCGTCCTGTTTGCGGTGAGCATTCATTACAATCTGTCCATGAAATGTCTGTGAATTAACTGTATAACCTATGTTCATTTAATGTAACCACGTATTGTTATAACTCTGTGCTCAGGACATACTTGAAAACGAGAGGTAACTCTCAATGTATTACTTCCTGGAAAAACATTTTTATAAATAAATAATAGCTGGACCATTTTAAAATGTATTGCTCATTTTTAGCCCTTTCTCAAGGCTAGTACAGTGAACTTGTTATTTATCTGGCAATGTTTTTTTTATCTCACTATTTCATTCATAGATAATTCTTATGGTAGAAAATAGAGAGAGAACCAATGTAGCACTCAGGTTCATGCTCTGGTGATGAGTGAATGAGTTAAAACATAAACTTTATTAGTAACAACATATAATAAAATAATGGGTGTTAAAAACGTACTGGAGGTAGGCTGATCCTAAGTACTCATAGCCGTGTTGGCTCAGGATCAAACGTGATTGTGTGTACTAGGTATATCCTAATAACACACAAGTAGCAAAACAACACAGAAATCCTAGTGTGGACCTGTGTTATTAATGAATACTATACTATAGGGTGTGCTCGGGTAGGTACTGAGACTACAAATCACATAATGGCAGTATCTGCATAGACCATGGTTTAAAATAGGTAATGTGACCAGTAGCAACTGATAAACATATAGAGCAAATACACTATGTATACCAGTGGGTGTCTAAGTGCAATCAGCTTTGCTCCTCTTAATGAATGATGGTATGCCTTGCACGGTGTCAGAATGACCTAAGATAGCCTACTTAGTTCTGTTCTGCAGGAGTGTAGTGTCCTGCAGTAACCTACATAGCTGTTGTCAGAGGTAAATACAGACTGACTGTCAGAGGTAAATACAGACTGACAGATTTAGGTGTTCTTTACCTACTCTGTCCCTAGCTCGCCCTACACTCACGGACTATGTCAGGATAGGTGTTCTATAGATAATTCTTAGTAAATAAAGAGAACTGCAAAAAAATAGAATTTTGTGATTATGGCCAATTTCATTCCTTTTCAGTAGTTTATTATGTTCTTTAACATCTGCATCGAATAAAAAAAAAACATTCCTCTAGCGTAATGTATTTTAAGCAGCCCACCCCTGGCTATTTAGTTAATACATAAAAAGCGGGAGGTCTGTTGTTTCAACCCATTCATGATTAGTACAGCTACTGTGCACACTAGTAGTCATGAAAATATATTGCCATGTCTGCTAATCTGTACACAGAAACCGTTCCAATGCTTTATTATTGAATCTCTTTTTTCTTTATCTCCACACACAAACACCCAACCCTTGAATGAAATGTTTCTTACAATTCATAGTGTTTTGATACTCCTAATTAAATTTGTATAGTTTTCTTTCCATATCGATATAACTGGTTTAACCAGTTCTGCTGCCTTGAGCTATTTTGTCTGGCCCTATGTTTTATTTGGGTCATGTACACTCCCATGGTAATTTCTTCTTTTGTGAAACTCTGCACAAGTCCTCAATGCAATCCCAAGACAAGTATTTATTATTGTATTCATCTTTTTGATGCCTAAAGTTGTATAGGCTCATATCCAACAAATGTATTCCAACAGGACTTGTTACTCCTGCATATTTGTATGATGTGTAAGAACTGTGCATTTCACATTATATATCCTGCTTGGTCCCAAGACTACAAAAGAGCTATAACTTTTATGATTATCTCATCAGGCTATTTCCGGTTCCATATCTCCACTAATAAGGTCTCTTAATAACCATTATTCCCAGGGTCTAAAATTGTTACATTTAGATGAGCCATACTAGAACCAAACTATGCAATAACATCAGCCCTACCTTTTGCTTGGTGCTTTAAAACAGGTGGCGATGTAAAGCAATACTATTGTATTGCAGAACAAATGCACAAGACAAGTTCTTCAGTTCTGTCCTTTCCCTTCCTTGGTTAGTAGTTGATGACAGACTGCTTGCTTTTATGGTGAAATCCTAAAGTGATGCACCCTCTACAGTTACATGGACATAAGCTAAGAACCCAATATGCGATTTATTAATGCACTTTTTTTTTAGCTATAACTTGTTTCCAGAGTAGATGTAATAGATTATATTTGAACAACATCAGAGGCTAAAGTCTACACAAATGTCAATGGTCCCTTCTGAAGCAGTTAGAAAACATCAGTCCACATTGACAGGGAACCAACCCGATATGGTGAGCAGCTTTCACATGTCTCTGGAATATTAAGGTTTCAGACAATGCAGACAAATGTTTATGAGCATATCACATACCACTCATTTTTCTAACAAAGAAAACCCATTGCCGAAACACATAATAGGGTCCGGGGTCCTCAGTTAACTTTAATCAAGGAGAATCTGTGGGAGATTGTCACCTTGATGATCTCCTGGCCATAGGGCCGCATATAGCATCTCCAAGACTTAGGCGGCATGTCTAAAAAATGACATTATTTCAATATGAATCTCATGAGGGAGATTTTTCATATATGGAGTCAATTTGGTTAAAAAAAAAAAAGTGGGTTCTCAGCTCCAGCTTAGAGCATACATCCAGAATTGGAAAAACAGTTGTATATTTTTGTGCTGTGGAAGGTTGATAGTTCTATGTAATTTGTCATAGCTTCTCTCCAATGATTTCCATTTCATTGTTTTTAAGGAGGCCCAGTTTATTCATAATCCCAGATGGGTAACTGAAGCAACTTGATCTGCCCAGCTCCGACCTGGTGATGAAAAGCAAGCAAACAATCGCTCTGCAGCCAGCAAAAAATCAAGCTTCTGTAAACAATTTCATCATCTAATTGGCTTCCTGAAACCAACCTAACCAAGCCCTAAGCAAATAATTGGCTTGTTTTGTTTCTGTAAATTAATTTTAACTTGCATTGAGGGCAAGTGTTTATCAATCGGTTACTACAATCGTTTACAGGTAGACCTGTAGCCCCACTCTACTTACTATAGAGCCAATAAAGAGAAGAGGAGGAGTGATTCGGCCTCTGAATGAGAAAGCACTAGTGGAACACACACTAACATCAGACAAAAGAGAAAAATCAAAGGAAATGAAACATTTCCTAAGTCTCAGTTCACCATGTTAACAAAACAACTTTAATAATGATTTACGATTAATTCTAGTTGTCAGATTTTGGTAACAAAAAAGGCATTAATCACCCAGATGTGACCCTTTTAAAAATGTCACTGCCATTGCTTCTAGGAGTAAATGCCCCAATAACAAGTAAGTAATATTTTTCCCGATTTAGAAACTTCTCTTAACCCTTTGAGTGCCCTAGGACAGGGGGGCGCAAACTTTTTTCCCTGCGCCCCCCCGACGGCTGTCCCCTCGCTCCCGCGCCCCCCCCAACCCCAACTTACCCGCGCTCCGGCGTAATGACGTCACGTTGCCATAGCAACGTGACGTCACATGACCTCGCAGCGTCATTTTGACGCCGCGTTGCCATGGCGCCGCAGGGAGGAAGCCGCCGGAGCCACGGTAAGTTAGGTTTACAGAGGCCCTGCAGCTCCCCCGGCACTTAATTTAAGTGCCTTCGGGAAGCGCGCGGGGCCTCTGTAAACCCCGCGCCCCCCGTCGGCAGTGTCGCGCCCCCCCTAGGGGTCGCGCCCCACAGTTTGCGCACCGCTGCCCTAGGACATAGCTACTATGTCATGGGTTCAGGCACCCTGGGTGCCCAATGATGCTATATCCCCCAAATAAATGTTTGTTTTCTTAGAGGAACGCAGGGCGTGACCTGAACTGAGGGCAGACGGAAGGGAGATGACTCCTCCACTTCCATTCCGTCATCAGTGACAGTGCGGTCACGTGCGATCACGTAATCGGAGTGCCAGAGGAGCTGTGCCACTCAGACCCCACGCTCCCACCGGCACTCAAATGGTTAAATGTTGTTCATAGGACCACTTAGTTGTTTTCTTTTTAAATACTAATTAATCAATTGCCCCCAAAAAATACATTACATAATATTATTATTTCCCCAATGTTATTTATTAACAAAACCATTAAGGGACAACATTTATACTCTAACCCTTTTGGCATTTATGTCTGAAGAACTAATATACACATCAATGTTGCAGGCCTTTTCACTACAATTGTGTACATTTCCCTTGCAAATTGCTGGTTGTTCTGTCTATGCTATGTTATGTTAGAATAAGGTAATGATAATACAAAAAAAGGATAACAGATTATATTAAATGTTCTAGCAAATTTTAACTGTAACCACAGACAGTACTGAAGTTACTGATTGCAACTTGATTTGCATTAACACTGCTTCCCGAATCCTTACTGTGCTGCTATGGGAGATGTCATGATAGTATCATGAGATATTATGTATTTTAAAACATCTGGTGCTTTAGGGGTTAATGTGATTGGAGTTTTATTTTAAAAAGACCATATGTTGGGTTTGTAACAGGTCAGGACTTTTTCCTGGGTTGGTGCTTGTCTTCAAAGAGAGCTTAATTGGGGTTGCCTATCCTGTATGGCCCACTAAAGGTGCCAGATGGGTTGCATGTTAATGATATAGTCTTGAGATAAGGGCAGTTGTCAGACGTGGGAATAAAATATGTCCTGTGTGAAAATTTTCTAAACATAATCTTTCTCTGGAGGGTTTGACGCGGTTCAGGGGGCGTGGCTAAGAAAGTATTCAACATGAGAGTGACTTTATCAAAAATGAGAATATCATGTGACGTCATCTCCTCTGCATAATACGAGTTACAAATCTGTAATCGAGTCACAGAGGGAGATGTTCTTTCCATCACACACCACATGGTTAAGGGAGAGGGAGTGGCTCAGTGAGTAAAGACACTGACTGGCATTGAGAATTTGAAAGGGGAGCCTGGTTCAATTCCCGGTGTTGACTATATCAGGAGCATTTCGAGGCTGGTAGCATTCGTAAGTTGGGGGTTGGCGCCGTCAGAGAAGAAATACCCTGTGCTCAAGCTCCAATTCCTTGCTTTAAAATGACCAGTAGTTGACAAACTACCCAACACCAGTATAGAGCATCGTTTGAAGTGCACACAGATAATAACCCACTTACCTACATCCTATCCTCAGCTAAATTGAATGTCACCAGTCACAGGTGGCCACTTCCAATTTCAGCCTGAAATACAGACAAAATTGATGCTGATGTGTTGTCTCAAAGTCACATAGATACCTGGGAGATGGATTAGCAGTGAGAGTAAATCACCACTTCTGGGTACGAGCCTTGTGTAAGCAAATTGAGATGCAAAAATGGGTCATGACTGCAAACTTGAATAGAGTGGCTGACAGTCTGAGGATATCACCTACAGCTGTACCCCTTGTATTCTCTCACCCAGCAGAATTAACTATGGAGGGGTTGCCTCAAATTAATCAGCAGAACCTTCATCAAGCACAATGTATAGATATAGGCTTGAAAGAAGTATGGTCAGCCTTGAGAATCCAGAAGTCAGCCAGCATGGTCACAGGGACACACTCAGAAAGCCAGCTACTATAAGGCAATGGCCTAATTTAATAATCAACAGAGGAGTAATGTTTTAAGTCGCCAAGAAGTCCCAACACATACAGTAGTGATTAAGCAATTGGTACTCCCCTACAAATATAGGAAATTGGTACTCTGGTCTCTCCATGACTATCATGGCCATCTGGCAACAAACAAGATGTTGGCATTAGTGAGCGACCGGTTCGAATTGCCCATGATGTTGAGGATTACTGCAAGAACTATTGGAGATGAGTTCCTAGAAAAATTCTGCCCACAAAGGACGCACAATTAAGAACTATCACCAGTAGTGGACCATTGGATTTGGCCTACATTGAATTTCTGTCATTAGAACCAAACAGAAAAAAACAGTAGTAATATTCTAGTGGTCACGCACCACTTCACCAGGTATGCCAAAAAATTCCCAACAAAGGACCAGTGACCCATTACGTCGTCGTTGAAGATTCATTTTTGAAACATTCAAAAGATCTCAGTATGAGATTTATATCTATGGGGTATAGTCAGAATGATATACAGACTATTAATAGACAGTAATGTCTTGTGTTGTTGTTCATCTGAGGTTGTATTTACCTAATTTTAAGACCTGCTAAGGAACAGATGATTGTTATTATGTCCTGATATATAAAACCATAGAATTCAAAGAGGGTGTACTTTCTTTTTCACACAACTGTACAGTAGATTGTAGATACACCTTAGACTCCTTCACACACAGGTCATGTATAAATAATTTTACTAGAAGTTAAACTCACTCTGTGCTCATGGATAATTTTCTATTCTATGATCAAAATCAATGTATAATTGTAAATGAGAACCGTTGGAAAGATTTTATTTCACATATTATGTATGGTGAATTTAAGGTAGATTATTCAGTGTGTTATCTAGGAGATGTGAGATTGTGTTTTCACTGGTGGGAGAGTCAGAATAGAATATACAATATATGAAAGACTCTTCTCTGAAGCTGCCTGGTGCAGGTTTCCTTCAGAGAATGGGATTTCAGTAACAAATATAGAAACTGTGATCATGTCATTACAGTATACAATGCATGGGTGATTATTTAAAATGATTACAAAATAAATGACTCGATTTTGGGAGTTGCTGGATTTTGTTTGACGGATGGGGATGTGATGTGAGAAGCAGATGGGGTTCATGGCTACAAAATGAGGTAGATGACAGTAAAGAATGTGAAGTTATGAAGGAGAGTTTAGAGGGATGTAAATAGAGTGTGCTCCTGGTGTACTAATCTTCATTGAGGCAAAGGAATAGGAATGTATCTAGCTATACTTATATTTAGTGAGTACTAGCTGAGAGACCCGGCGTTGCCCGGGATGTAAATGCGTAATAGGTAGTATTATTTATAAATGGTGGAACAATAGGTGACTATTTGTTGTAAAGGTTGGATAATAATGTTGAAAAGAAAGATGGAAGAAAATGTAATACGATGTTGTATAAAAATGGTTTATTGTAAACACACCACAGTACAATGTATATTTTGGTGACATAAGTGATGTGAAAATGTGTGGCGTGTGTCCTGCTAGGGTGTGAGCGTGTGTGAGGCGGCGGGTGGGTAGTGAGTGCTGGCTGTGGGTCGGGGTCCTGCTAGGCTGTGAGGCGGCGGGTGTGTGGCGAGTGCGGGTGACAGCTGGTCAGTGATATTGTTGCGTAGGGGCAGGATGCGGCAGGTGTGTGTCGAGTGTGTGGGGTGGGTGAGAGGCGGCGGGTGTGTGTCGAGTGTGGCGGGTGTCTGTTGAGTGCGTGCGGCGCCTGTGTGGCGCAGGGGTGTGAGCGGTGGGCGGGTGAAAGGCAGAAGTGCGGGTGGGCGAAAGGCAGAGGCAGGAGGGCGGACGAAAGGCATTGAAGGAGGGGAGGTGAGGTCGGAGGGGTGGTGAGGGGAGGTGAAGGGGGGCGGAGGGGAGGTCGGAGGGGAGGTGAGGAGGATGGGTGGTGAGGGGGGGGGGGGGTGTTGGGGGATGGTGAGGGGAGGTGAAGGGGGGCGGAGGGGAGGTGAAAGGGGGGCGGAGGGGAGGTGAAGGGGGGGCGGAGGGGAGGTGAAGGGGGGCGGAGGGGAGGTGAAGGGGGGGCGGAGGGGAGGTGAAGGGGGGGCGGAGGGGAGGTGAAGGGGGGGCGGAGGGGAGGTGAAGGGGGGCGGAGGGGAGGTGAAGGGGGGGGCGGAGGGGGTAGGTGGGAAGGGTGGAGGTGGGGGGCTGGGGGGGGAGGTGAAGGGGGGGTGAGGGTAGATGAAGGGGGGGTGAAGGGGGGGTGGTAAGGGGGGCGGGTGGTGGGAAGGGGGGGAGGTGGTGGGAAGGGGGGGGAGGTGGTGGGAAGGGGGGGAGGTGGTGGGAAGGGGGGGGAGGTGGTGGGAAGGGGGGGAGGTGGTAGGAAGGTGGGAAGGGGGGGGAGGTGGGAAGGTGGGAGGTTGTAAGGGGGGAGTGAAGGGGGGTGAAGGTGGGGGTGAAGGGGGCGGTGAATGTGGGGGTGGAGGGGGGGGTGAAGGTGGGGGGTGAAGGTGGGGGTGGAGGGGAGGTGAAGGTAGGGGTGGAGGGTAGGTGAAGGTAGGGGTGGAGGGGAGGTGAAGGGGGTGGTGGAGGTGAGGTGAAGGGGGGTGGAGGAGGGGAGGTGAAGGGGGGGGTGGAGGGGAGGTGAAGGTAGGGGTGGAGGGTAGGTGAAGGTAGGGGTGGAGGGGAGGTGAAGGGGGTGGTGGAGGTGAGGTGAAGGGGGGTGGAGGAGGGGAGGTGAAGGGGGGGGTGGAGGGGAGGTGAAGGGGGGGGGTGGAGGGGAGGTGGAGGGGAGGTGAAGGGGGGGGTGTAGAGGAGGTGGAGGGGAGGGGTGGAGGGGAGGTGAAGGGGAGGGGTGGAGGGGAGGTGAAGGGGAGGGGTGGAGGGGAGGTGAAGGTTGGGTGAAGGGGGGGGGTGGAGGGGAGGTGAAGGGGGGGGTGGAGGGGAGGTGAAGGGGGGGGTGGAGGTGAAGGCGGGGGTGGAGGGGAGGTGAAGGGGGGGAGGTGAAGGCGGGGTGAAGGGGGGGGCGAAGGGGAGGTTAAGGGGGGGTGGAGGGGAGGTTAAGGGGGGGGTGGAGGGGAGGTTAAGGGGGGGGTGGTGGAGGGGAGATTAAGGGGGGGGTGGAGGGGAGGTTAAGGGGGGGGTGGAGGGGAGGTTAAGGGGGGGGGTCGAGGGGAGGTTAAGGGGGGTGGAGGGCAGGTTAAGGGGGGGGTGGAGGGGAGGTTAAGGGGGGTTGGAGGGGAGGTTAAGGGGGGGGGGTGGAGGGGAGGTGAAGGGGAGTGGAGGTGAAGGGAGTGGTGGGGAGGTGAAGGGGGGGGAGGGGAGGTGGAGGGGATGTGGAAGGGAGGGGAAGTGGAGTGAGGGGTGGGTGAGGGGAGGTGAAGGCCGATCACTCACCCGTCCGGCCGTTCCCTCACCCGTCCGGCAGCTCCCACGTGGATCTAAGGCGGGAGGCAGCGTGTTGTGGCCGCTCCCCCGCTGTGTCCCGGGCGCTCGCTTGCTCACTCCGCTCCCCCGCTGACTGTAGCGGCGCCGGGGGGGGGGGGGTGGAGGGGAAGTGAGTGAGGGAAGGTGAAGGGGGGTGAGGGGAGGTAAAGGCCGCTCACTCACCCGTCCGGCCGCTCCCTCACCCGTCCGGCCGCTCCCTCACCCGTCCGGCCGCTCCCACGTGGAGGGGGGGGGGTGAAAGCGCGGGAAACAGGAAGAGGCGGAGCCTCCGGGACCGGTGGGGAAGAGAGCGGGAGATGTGCTGCTAACACTTTGAGCCCCGCTAATGTATGTAACACCGTGTGTGTGTGGGGGGGGGGGGGTTGTGTGTGTGTAGTGATGTGTGTGTGTGTGTGTGTGTATAGTGATGTGTGTGTATAGTGATGTGTGTGTGTGTGTGTATAGTGATGTGTGTGTGTGTGGGGGGGGGTTATGTGTGTGTGTGTGTGTGTGTATAGTGATGTGTGTGTGTGTGTATAGTGATGTGTGTGTGTGTGTGTATAGTGATGTGTGTGTGTGTGGGGGGGGTGTGTGTGTGTGTGTGTGTGTGTGTGTGTGTGTGTGTGTGTGTGTGTGTGTGTGTGTGTGTGTGTGTGTGTGTGTGTGTGTGTGTGTGTGTGTGTGTGTGTGTATAGTGATGTGTGTGTGTGTGTATAGTGATGTGTGTGTGTGTGTGTGTGTGTGTGTGTGTGTGTATAGTGATATGTGTGTGTGTGTGTGTGTGTGTATAGTGATGTGTGTGTGTATAGTGGTGTGTGTGTGTGTGTGTGTGTGTGTGTGTGTGTGTGTGTGTGTGTGTGTGTGTGTGTGTGTGTGTGTGTGTGTGTGTGTGTGTGTGTGTGTGTGTGTGTGTGTGTGTGTGTGTGTGTGTGTGTGTATAGTGATGTGTGTGTGTGTATAGTGATGTGTGTGTATAGTGATGTGTGTGTATAGTGATGTGTGTGTTTGCCCTTCACTCCGCCTCAGGCCAATGAGAGGTGTGCGGGGGCGGGCAGCCCAAGGGAGCAATCTCATTGGCCTGGCCCAAGGTCCAATGAGATTGCCGCTAGGGACACGGGGAGGGGCACAGGGAGACACATACAGACCCGGACACATAGGACACTTTCAGAAATATATAGTAGATGGGAAAGAGGCTCAATGGTTGGCTAAATTACTTTGGGAATGAAGAATACATTGTAACAGGTAGAATATCAAGGTGCCATGACAGCAATAGTGGTAATAAAATCGCTCAGGTGGATAGCCAACTCAATGCGAAAGCAAAGTAAACATGGGTATAGCCCTACCATGCTATGAATATTATGTTTTATACTGTAAATGGTATAATTGTTATCATCATTTCTTTTCTGTTGTTAAAATGTGTTGTTTTATTAGAAATATGTATTGCAAACGTCACAGCCTTCAATATTAAGTACAAGCTCAATGTCTTAGCTGCATACGTATTTAGAGTGAGATTGATGTTATATTAATGTAACGCTTTGGTATTTTTCCTAGAGAGAGGCATTGATCCGTCCTCGCCATCCTGATTGGCATTCAAAGTTTATATATAGTTTACTATAAAGTATAGAGAAACATCATTCTGATTTCCTGCAAACTTTTGAACCACTACAATTTCTGCTGAGCCTGTGAGAAAAAAAAAAAAGCTGTGTGTGCTGTGCACGCGCATAGTAAGTGAAACTTCTTTGACTTTTGTCACAGAAATTGTATTTGTGTTGGTGTTGGTGATGTTTTAATTAAAAATCAAAATACAATCTCAAAGACAAAACGCAAATAAATTTGACTTAGAATGCGCGTGCTCGGCACACATCCCCTGTATTAGCTATTTGCACTAAGTGTGAATTCCGCGTGTGACAGTGTGCGTGTGACTGAGAGTGTGCGTGTGACTGAGAGTGTGCGTGTGACTGAGAGTGTGCGTGTGACTGAGAGTGTGCGTGTGACTGAGAGTGTGCGTGTGACTGAGAGTGTGCGTGTGACTGAGAGTGTGCGTGTGACTGAGTGTGCGTGTGACTGAGTGTGCGTGTGACTGAGCGTGTGCGTGTGACTGAGCGTGTGCGTTTGACTGTGCGTGTGACTATGCGTGTGACTGCGTGTGACTGCGTGTGCGTCTGACTGTGAGTGTGACTGAGTGTGCGTCTGACTGTGAGTGTGACTGAGTGTGACTGAGTGTATGTGTGACTGTGAGTGTGCGTGTGAGTGTGACTGAGTGTGTGTGACTGAGTGTGCGTGTGACTGTGTGTGGGGGTCTGGGGGGGTCAGTGTGTGGGGGTCTGGGGGGGTCAGTCAGTGTGTGTGGGGCTCTGGGGGGGTCAGTGTGTGTGGGGGTCTGGGGGGGTCAGGCAGTGTGAATTCCGCGTGTGACAGTGTGCGTGTGACTGGGAGTGTGTGTGTGACTGAGAGTGTGCGTGTGACTGAGAGTGTGCGTGTGACTGAGTGTGTGCGTGAGAGTGTGCGTGTGACTGATAGTGTGCGTGTGACTGATAGTGTGCGTGTGACTGAGAGTGTGCGTGTGACTGAGAGTGTGCGTGTGACTGAGAGTGTGCGTGTGACTGAGAGTGTGCGTGTGACTGAGAGTGTGCGTGTGACTGAGTGTGCGTGTGACTGAGTGTGCGCATGTGACTGAGTGTGCGTGTGACTGAGAGTGTGCGTGTGACTGAGAGTGTGCGTGTGACTGAGAGTATGCGTGTGACTGAGAGTGTGCGTGTGACTGAGTGTGCGTGTGACTGAGTGTGCGTGTGACTGAGTGTGCGTGTGACTGAGCGTGTGCGTGTGACTGAGCGTGTGCGTGTGACTGAGCGTGTGCGTTTGACTGTGCGTGTGACTATGCGTGTGCGTGTGACTGCGTATGCGTCTGACTGTGAGTGTGACTGAGTGTGCGTCTGACTGTGAGTGTGACTGAGTGTGCGTGTGACTGTGAGTGTGACTGAGTGTGAGTGTGACTGAGTGTGCGTGTTACTGAGTGTGCGTGTGACTGTGAGTGTGCGTGTGAGTGTGACTGAGTGTGTGTGACTGAGTGTGCGTGTGACTGTGAGTGTGTGTGGGGGTCTGGGGGGGTCAGTGTGTGAGGGTCTGGGGGGGTCAGTCAGTGTGTGTGGGGCTCTGGGGGTCAGTGTGTGTGGGGGTCTGGGGGGGTCAGGCAGTGTGTGTGGGGGTCTGGGGGGGTCAGGCAGTGTGTGTGGGGGTCTGGGGGGGTCAGGCAGTGTGTGTGGGGGTCTGTCAGTGTGTGTGGGGGTCTGGGGGGTTCAGTCAGTGTGTGTCGGGGTCTGAGGGGTTCAGTCAGTGTGTGTGGGGGTCTGGGGGGTTCAGTCAGTGTGTGTGGGGGTCTGGGGTGGTCAGTCAGTGTGTGTGGGGGTCTGGGGGGGTCAGTCAGTGTGTGTGGGGGTCTGGGGGGGTCAATCAGTGTGTGTGGGGGTCTGGGGGGGTCAGTCAGTGTGTGTGGGGGTCTGGGGGGTCAGTCAGTGTGTGTGGGGGTCTGGGGTGGTCAGTCAGTGTGTTTGGGGGTCTGGGGGGTCAGTCAGTGTGTGTGGGGGTCTGGGGGGGTCAGTCAGTGTGTGTGGGGGTCTGGGGGGGTCAGTCAGTGTGTGTGGGGGTCTGGGGTGGTCAGTCAGTATGTGTGGGGGTCTGGGGGGGTCAGTCAGTGTGTGTGGGGGTCTGGGGGGGTCAGTCAGTGTGTGTGGGGGTCTGGGGGGGTCTGTCAGTGTGTGGGGGGATCCGGGGGGGGTCAGTCAGTGTGTGGGGGGGTCCGTCAGTGTGTGGGGGGTCCGGGGGGGTCCATCAGTGTGTGGGGGGTCCGGGGGGGGGTCCGCGCGGGTTGCGCCCGGGTTTTTGTACCACCGCTTCCTGGGGGGCCCGCAAACGCCCGAGTCACTGGAGGGCTGAATGGCGCCGCTACCAGCCGCTTCTGCGCATGCGCGGCATGGCAGCGGTAGTGGAAGTTAGGCGGGCCCATGTGTGGGCTGGGAGGGAGGTCCCATTCGGGTAAGGAAAGGGTGGGTGGGGGGCTGTCCCGGTCGGGCGGTCTCTGCTGTCCCGGGCAGCAGACGGGGACACATGTCAACAGCCGTGGCAGCGGGCGGGGAACGGCGCCGCTGCCAACCGCTTCTGCGCATGCGTGGCTTTTCTCCAGTCCCCATGATTACTGAGCATGCGCGGCTTGGCAGCGGATGTGCGGGGGGAATGGCGGCCGTTAGGAGTGGCGCCGGCGGCTAGCGGCGCCGCCGCCGCATATGTCATCAGCCATGTGGGGGGAGCGGGGGCCATTAGGAGCGGCGCCGGCGGCTATCGCCGCCGCCGCCGCATCTGATTTGTGGAGCGGGTGTGATGTCAGTGTTGGGGTCGGGCTGAGCCAGAACACAGCCCGGCCTCAACTGCAAGCACTGACGTCACATCCGTTTCATTTCTGTCTCCACAATTCATTTTTGCCCCAGTTCAAATGAGGTGCCACTAAGGAAGTTTCACTTCAAAAGAAAGGAGTACGATCAAGAGGTGGCTCCAGTAGAAAAATGAAATGTATTAAATCACATGGATAAAGGTAAAGACGCGCCTATGCATTTCACGCAAACCGCGCTTTATCAAGGCTTGATAATGTGCAGCTGCATGAAACGCGCAGGTGTGTTTTACTTTTATCCATGTGATTTAATCAATGTCATGTTCTAACTGCACACACCTCTTGATCTTACACCTGGTTTTTGCCATTGCAGTTGTGCTCTGTGCTTCACCCTTACTACATTGGATCTCTCCTTCAAATGAATACTGCACACCTTGGATTTTCCGAACCACACATGAGGAATTGCAACAGGCACCCGCCTATATGTGAGCCCCTGTGAATTTATTCACGTTCCAAGTTTATAGCTTTATATGGGAGTATGGTTATTACGCTGCAGCATGTGGAGACCTTTCCTGGACTCCATTAGGCATTTTTTTCTCCTTCAAAATATTGAGGGCTACAGTATTGATGATATTTTTTAACTAAAGGCATTCTGGGCATTATGCTATTTATTTTCTGATGTTTTGGAGCACATACTTTGTCTGAACACCATACTGGACGAGTCTGTGAGAGACAGAGGAAATGTTTTTTCAAGAAGTCTCCCACTGTTTATTGGAGTCCTGATTAGACAATGCAAGCCTAGGCACCAGAAGTCTTTTTATATCCTGCCAGTTCCACTAATTGTGTTACAAACAAGGAAGAAGATCCACAACAAAGATGTTCTTTCTACAGATAGAACAGGATATGTTATCTACATGACACAAGATAACCCTTACCGATAAAGGCATGTCATCAGAAGATATTACATTTTCATGGTCAGCAGTAACTTCTACAATATCTTGTCAGTATGCTGACAGTGCAAGAAATACTGCGGATATTACATACTGTAATAGATATTGACTTGATTGGCTGGGACTGTTCTTGTGGTGTGGGTGTGGTGTTTTTAGGGACAGTATAAGTACTATGGTTCAGTTTGTGTTGAGAAAGATCCTCAGGGAAAAAGCACTTTAAAATTGTCCAGTTCCCACAAAAGACAAGGCTGTACTACACCTGTATTATATACTGAGCCTACTGTAGTCAAAGTGAAGTTACTCCAAGGAACAACCTAGTGTCCGAATTTGCCTTTTTTCACTAGTATAAATCAATGAAGAGCTAGAGCTGCCTATATCCAATACACTCCCTCAACAACATGGAGGGGTGACAGTAGCACCACATGTGTACTCGCCAAGTCCCAAAAGTGAGATCAGACCCCCCATGAGACTGACAAACACACAGCCCCCGCAAGCTCTAACCCCAGAACCCACCACATCATACAGTATATATATATTGTGCTTTCTTGGTAAATCTGATCAAAAGGAACGTTAAGGAACCAGGGCTTGGTCAGTCATTGGATGGAGGACTTAATTTATTTTATTTATTTTTATTTATAAAATGTTTTACCAGAAAGAATACATTGAGAGTTACCTCTCGTTTTCAAGTATGTCCTGGGCATAGAGTTAAGATGACAAAGAATACACGGTTACAAATACAGTTACATAAGTGAACATTATATACAAGACATCGCATGCACAGTTACAGATAATACATTGCACAATTACAGATAATCTATTGCACAGTTACAGATAATATATTGCACAGTTACAGATAATATATTGCACAGTTACAGGCTAAAAAGTGGTGCTTAACTTTACAACGCTGAAACCTTCAGTTGTTTTGTTCTGAATTTGCTTTTAGCTGCTTTCCTGATATCCAGCTTCCTGATTTTAAGCACAATTTCAGCAAAGATACCGTATGCACCTTTCTGGTATTGCATGAATGAATTAGTGCCAGCTGATTTTTAACTTTATTCCACTGTATTATTTTTTTTCTATTTACTGCACATAAGCTCTCCCAGTCTGAATAACAAGCAGTTGTGAAAGTGCTTTTTAGCCACAGGAAAAAAACATTTGATATGATTTACATTTACATTAAGTGAGTGGCACATCTTTTCAGCCGTTATCATGAATTGTTTTTCAAGATTTTTCCTAACACAATGTTTTTGCCAAAACAATAAAGTAAAACCTTGTTGCCTTGATCTGCTGTCCACTGTCCATTCATTCTGCTCACTTCCGATGTCATTGCCATTACCAACCACTCCATTACTATTGGCTTTAACCCTAGTCTCGCAAAGCAATTATAGACTCTCTTGGTGTATGCTGAAGCAAACACTTCTCTTGTTGCCAACTCCCAGCTCTGCTTTTGTCACAATTCCAATCTTCAATATGCCAGCAAACTCCTTCTTTCATGGGCTTTTCTTCCTTACTTCAAACACAATTCTCATATAATTCTGGACTGGTTTCAATTCATCAATTACGTTTCCCATGCTCTTCCAAAGTGCCTTGATAGGATGAGAAATGGGAATGGGCGGGCTATAGAAAGTTGTAGGTGGATAGATATACAATCAGTTAAACAAAATATAAGTAATGTTGTTTTTTTTGTGTGTGTGGTATAAATTAATCTAAAATAAGTCCAGGATAAAACTTCAAAAGGAAAAACCATAAAAGTAAAATAAATGTGAAATAAACTCAAGTATGAGTAAAATCAAATGGACAAGAATTATAATATAATGGTATGATGATAGAAATCAATCTCTATTGTTGCCCAGTGCAGCTTCCATGTGGATTGTTCAGGACCCAAAGTTAGAGCATAAATCTAGAAAAGAGGAAGTGCTGAAACTTGTTCCATAGTGAAGTAAGACCTTTAATTGAACTTACATAAAACCAGTTATGAATGCACTCAGAAACATAAAATATACAAAAAGCTAATCTGTACGGTAAAAAATCATCCCACTCTCTCCTGTGGCCGTGTTATCCTTTGCTGGTTCACTGCACCGTGTTTCCATCACTTGTCCTGGAGCTCTCCCAGTACCAGAACCAGGTAAGGTACAGTACCTCCAATCCACACTATGGGTGTCCATCAGGGTAACGTTACAAGGTGTCCCTCATGAAGACCCACAGTTTGGTAACGTGTCCTTCATTAAGACCCAGAAAAGACAAGAAGTCACATAAAAATGTTAAACATATGGATTCAATTGGCATAGTTTATGCATGATCACAATTCCATATTTCTTCGCTTTTTATTCTTAAAGTGCAATAAGTAACAGCATATAAAATAATGCTACAACAATGAAATAGCATTTATTGTATGCAATTTTTTTTAGCACATGCATGGAAACATGACAGACCCAGTGACAGGAAGAAAACTGGACGGCACTCCACTAGTCTTGAAATAAAACAATAGTGAATATATTTATAAAATAATATTAGATCAATGATTCGCCCCTATTTTTGGACTTTTATCAAGATCTTGATCTATTCCTCCATGACATTGGAGTGATGTGCACCCGTGGTAAGTTACCATTGGTTTTGTGAGTGTATCTTCCTAGATATATTTGTAGACATGACAAACCCAGACACTGTCATAGGTAAAGTTCATATTAATAAATGCATTAGGTAACACAAATTCCTATATCATTTGCTAAGGCAGATGGGGAAAATGTAAGTTAAAAAAAATACTTAATCACATAAAGAACCCACTCAAAGATCCAGAGAAACAAAAGGTCTCCTACAGGTGCACTCTATGTGGGAATTACACTAAAATATAACCGTTAATATTCGACAGATAAAAACATATTATGAAAACGGCACAATTCCCCCAATGTATGTACCTGGGAAATAAGCTCATTCGAATATGCAAAGTATATACCTGTTTACAGGTATCTCTCCACATGATGTATAGATGAGTGTTTTGGAAGGTATATAGGTCAATAGGAATGTACACAATAGCTGACCGCTGAAACTGTTGGGGCAGCATGTACTGTATGTTTTAAGTAGATAAAAAGACAAAGTTTTTAACTAAGTTTTGCCTCTGTAGGATTACATCACCTGTATAAAGAGATTAACTTTGGCAGCATGATATCATTTGATAATCTTGTGAAATATAGAAGAATACGAGTGCCCTAAGGTGATCTCGTTAGAAAAGTTTGTAGGTACAAACTGTTTAAGTATTGTTACAGGGGAAGAGTTATTTTTATCAGCTGTGTGTAGGTGTCTCTATCATTTGTAATTACAGCAGATCTGCAATTATGCATTAACTTGCAAACCTCCAGCCACGTGTTGATAAACATTGAAACGATTAATAAAGCACGGAACCATGGAGTCTTCGTTACACTTTCTTCACCTTCTCAATAGTTTATTTTTTTAAGCAATTATTCTTGAGGCAACACAGCCACAGAATGATGCCAGACTGTCCGTCAGTGATCTGAAGCCCACAGCATTGCTGCAACTCGTTATTCTCCACTGCTGCTGGAACCGCCGGACAAGCAGATACTGTATATTATTGATAATGAGAAAAACTCCCCGTACCGAATAGGGTACCTGAAGGGTAGTGAACCACATTACACCGACTGTCACAATGCTAATTAACCAAATAATTGGGCCCTAGCTTAACAAGTCAGCTCCACCAAGCTGTGACATATGGCGCACCCTTCTACAATATTACCTGAAAGAATAGTTACCATTTTTGTAGTCATGTATGTGATTTTTATGCAAAAGGGTAGCAACAGACAACACAAAAGCAAGGGAGGTAGGGACTGCTTCACTGAGAGGCCATGAGGTAAGAGGCTGTCTCCATTGGACCACCCTCTTATAAGGTTTTGCCTGTGGACACTCCCCCAATAGAACTCGACTCTAAGGCCTCGTCCCCACTGTTCGCGGCTGCTCGCGCTATGGCATGTGCGGGGCGAACAAGATCCGGCCCTCTATGGGGCCGGTCCTCTATGGCTACCTGCAACGTGCCAGTAGAAAGCGCGATGCGCGACCGCATTTTGTAAAGACAAGGATTTTGTCTTTTCTTGTGGCGACGGCGTCACGTGGTTTCCTGTAAACCAATGATAGCGTAGATGTTTTAAAGCCAATAACAGAGAGTTACATTTCAACCAATGAGAGCTAAGACTCTTCATGGCTGCGCCCCCTGGTCGTGCGTCCCATCGCAGAAAGTCAGTGAGCGGTGAGTCCACTGATCGCAACTTTTACGTGTGCGCACGCCACCAGACGCTCCACCGCACGCGTGCACGCGCTCACTTGTGCCGTAGCCTCATTTCTGACCTGGTGCAGGCAGGGAGCCACGACTCCTGGCCAGGCCGTACCAGCCTTAGTCTAGCTGCTTCCTTTAATTATATGACACTGCAATTTGTAATGAAAATGCTAAAACATCAATACTCCCTATATGGTTTCCTTAGGTTCTCAAACTAACCCCTCTAACAGGAATGGGGTTTCATGAATTGGTTTCAAATAATATCATCTAGTAAAATAATATAGTCTGGATAGCTCTTATCTGAAGTCTTTTTATACCAGTCGTCCATTTGATCTTCTTTACACTTTAGAGCGGTAGTAATAATGACCATATGTCCACCGCAACAGTTTAGTAATGATTTTGTATCAAGAACATCCCAAGTCAAATAGATTCTGCTTCCAGAAACAATGTTGGATTCATGATATATTTTTTTGCGGGGGGGGGGGGTGGGGGTGTGTGAAAATGCACTTGTCATTAAATAGGCACCTGACATAAAACAGAAATGGATGACGAGAACCAGCGAAGCCGGAATGACTGTAAGTAAAAATAAATCTAGCTGATCTTTGAAAACTCTTGTCATATGTCTGACAACTTGAACGTCTGTAAACACATTCCCACAATCATAGTTGAAACAATGCAGTAAATCTTGGTAAGCCATTATAAATTATGCATGGACAAAAATTTTATGTATACACAATTACTGTAAATAATCTGCACTGTTCTGTATAATGAATTTTCCAATTGCATGTGAACTATACAGTATGTCAATGCAAATAGCAAAGCATTTCCAGTTGTTCCTTTTGTTTGTTCCAGCTGTGTCCATGCTTTGGTACATACGTACAGTTGTTACTAGATGATAGAAGTCATTGAAGTCATGGGCAGTTGTCTTACTGCAAAGTGTAATTTTTATAATTTTGTTAGAAAAAGAAGAATTGACTGAAATATACATTCAGGGCCGCAGACAGATTTCCCGGGGCGCATGACTACAGTTCTGACCGCCCTCCCACCCCCAAATAAACTTAACACCCCCCCCAATGCAAAAAAACATCAAATACATACGTTTAAAAATCCCCACCCCGCTAATATATACAACCTCCCCCACCCCCTCTCCCCCCAAATACATACAAAAAAACCACCTATCCAATACATATAAAGAAAACAATACATATACCCCCCCCATACATACATATACACATTATACATACATACAATATATATATATATATTAATTTAAAAAAAAGAATATTTACAGTATATATATATATACTATATGTGTATATACACAACTATATGTATATATATATACAGTGGTTGACAAATCACCAAAAAATCTACTCGCCACACAAAAAAATCTACTCGCCACCTAGTACCAAACGTGTGCTGCTTGGGCCAATATTTACTCGCCCGGGGGTTAAATCCACTCGCCCGGGGCGAGCAAATGTATAGGTTTGTCGAACACTGTATATATATATATATATATATATATATATATAGATATATATATATATATATATATATATATATATATATATATATATATATATATATATATATATAGTTGTGTGAAAAAGAAAGTACCCCCTCTTTGAATGATATAGTTTTACATATCAGGACATAATAACAATCATCTGTTCCTTAGCAGGTCTTAAAATTAGGTAAATACAACCTCAGATGAACAACAACACATGACATATTACACCGTGTCATGATTTATTTAACAAAAATAAAGCCATTAATTAATGTCTTATTAATACAAATCTTTTTTGACAACTTTCTGGAGTGCTGCCAGAGTGCTGCCAGAGTGCTGCCTTTGATATTCGTCCACACGGTATCGTATTGCATATATATGCATTTAAAAAAAGACCCCAATACATCTAAAAAAGAGGCCAAATCATTAAAAAATAAAACAATACATATAAAAATACCCCAAGCCCCCCACCCAATACATTGAAAAATTCTCCCAAGCCCCCCAATACATAGAAAAATTCCCCCAAGCCCCCCAATACATAGAAAAATTCCCCCAAGCCCCCCAATACATAGAAAAATCGCCCCAAGCCCCCCAATACATAGAACAATTCCCCCAAGTCCCCCAATACATATAAAATTCCCCCAAGCCCCCCAATACATATAAAATTCCCCCAAGCACCTCCAATACATATAAAAATACAGACTTAGCTAGGGTCAAGTAGTCAGTGGCAAGGCTACTAGAAGATCTAAAACAGAGAGTCACTAGGAAAAAATGAAAAAAAAATAGATAATGTGGTGGACAACTGAGAAAAGCAACGAGGGAAAATGAAAACGTGGGTGTCAAATGGATGTTGATTGAAGAAATCACTGAGGACAGCAACAGACAATGAAGGAGCTCCAATGGACACCGCTACCTGGGATGCATGTGTAACAGAGAAATAATATGAATACCTCTGTGGATCCCTCTTGTAGCGCTCCTTTCTCTGTACTCGGCTGTCCTGCTGGCAGTGTAGACGTGATGGTCTCCAAATCAGCTGCGACTCCTCTCATCAACTGCGTGGAGCTCCCGAGTGCCGGTAGTGCGTAAGAGCACTTCCGGTCCGTCCGGTGAACGCTCCCCTCCCTCCGTGAGATCAACAGGGGAGACAATGATGTACGCCAACTCTCATAGAACGTACCCTCTAATCCTCAGTGCGTCTGTCCAATCGATGGGCAAAGCAAACGTAGAAATGGATTGGTAGACTGCAACGTCCAAAAAAGCACCTTCAGCTCACCAGATAGGAAAGATTAAAAACATTTATTGAACTACATAAAAATGAAAAAAGGACAAACAAAGTACAAAAACACACAACCTCCTACGCGTTTCAGGCTCTAAGAGCCCTTTCTCAGGCTCTTGAGAAAGGGCTCTTAGTGCCTGAAACGCGTAGGAGGTTGTGTGTTTTTGTACTTTGTTTGTCCTTTTTTCATTTTTATGTAGTTCAATAAATGTTTTTAATCTTTCCTATCTGGTGAGCTGAAGGTGCTTTTTTGGACTTTGCAGTCTACTACCAATCCATTTCTACGTTTACCTTGGGTCAAGCCAGGCCCGGTGTCTGCGGGGGCCTGCTGTCAGGGGGGGCCTGGCCAGCGCTGCAAATTTCCCCCTACCTCTGGCAAGGCCCTGCTGCGGGTCGCGCCCGGCCCCCGACTCTCAGCTGCCTGCAGGACCTTTCTCTCCCTGTCCCATGCCGCCGAGCTTCCAATGCTCGTGCACGCCAGGGCTCTGATATCAGCGTGCGACGCGCCAGAAGCTGAGCCAAGCTTACTTCCAGCGTGCTGATGTCAGAGCCCCATCGCGCACCGGCAGTAGATGCTCAGCGGCGTGAGGCAGAGAGGAAAGGTTCTGCAGGCAGCTGAGAGCTCGGGCCCTGCTGCGACCGGCAGCAGGGCCTGGCTAGAGGTCAGGGTAAATTTGCAGCAATGGCCAGACCCCCCCCCTCCAGCCAGCAGGCCCGGGACACCAGCCTCAGCTGTCCCCCCCTCTCGGCGGCCCTGTATACATTGCATTTTTTAAGTGACTCCTAAAAAAGCACATGGAAGATAACATGATTTCCCAGGTTAGCAGGCACTGGAGTTCCCAAGACAGCAACACAATGTGGTTGAATTAACTGAAGCAGTGGTTCTCAACTTTTTCTGAAAAGGGGCACCACTGAACAATTTTTAAACACTCTTGGCACCCCTGCTCTTCAGACATCACTCATCCCCTCCTCGCTTATACACAACACTCTCACCTATCTTTTCCCAAGCACACAGCCCCACACTCATCCACCCTCTTCTTACACACTCCACACTTCACACATCATACTCACCCTTTTACTCAACACACAATCCATATTTATGCCCCCTTCTCCCACAACACACTCGCCCTCTTTCTTAATTATAACCACCACATTCACTCCACTTCTCATTTACACCATGTACCTAGCCCCACCCCATGAGCAGCACTAGCCTCTCTCACCCTCCCCACACAAAGCCATCACACTCTTCTCCCCACATATAAAGCCCTCACTCTTTCCCTCTTTCCTTCCACCTTCTTTTTCTCGCCTGTGCTGGCTAAGAGAGGAGAAGTGGATCGCAGGCCTCTGTCTCCAGGCAGCACGGGAGGTGCCCGCTGAGCAGCAGCTGAGTTTTTCCCCTGGAGCCGCGGCATCCCTTGGAGGGTCACGGCACACCAGGGTTCCCCCAGCACTCTGATTGAACTAAAGACTTATTCTTGGTTACGTACAGACTGGTTAAAAGTTACTCATTATTAAAACTGTACTACTTGTTTTTGCACAACCTAAAATTGATGCAGGCATACATGTGAATCAGGGAGCATTGGGGGTGATGTGGGAGATCTCTTTGGCCCCCATGCAATATGCTGTGAAGACATTTCCTTGTGCTGGGCAGGTGGGGATGGGAGCCAGCTCCATGTAAATGAATTAGATTAAAATCTTCTCCAGCATTGGAAATACGGCTTCACAGTATATTAAATACAGACCAAAAAAACGTTTAATTGACATAGTAGGATAATGGATATTTTATCAGGTAGATAGACTGTCATGTGGCTATCTGGGAGAGCCTAGGTAGCCACAATGGCACTCAATGGGCACCTGAAATAAATATTGGACTTACCCCATCCTAGTAGCCACCATTTTCAGAGCAATGAACCCCCAGCACCAAAAGGGCTGATGCCCAACCACAAAAATACATTCCACAGCCCTGATGGTCAAAAAGCACAAAAATAGTAAAAATTGCCCAACCTGCAAAATTCTAAACAATCCTCACACGATGGCAAAAATAAACAAGAGACACCAAGAAAAATCAAAGAACCAAATAAATCCTGGCTCCATTGGCCTATTTGTAATCCAAGGCCATCCGTGACCTGGCAGTGAAGGATCCTCATCTTGACTGACACCCTCAGTTCTCCAATGATTTGAAGAGTCTTCATCTGTAAATATTTCTTCTTAAATCTTATTTTCTTCATCTGTGCCTCTAGACATCTTGTCTCTTCTTTGTTCAGTCACCAGATGTGGCCTCTGCTCTAGATGGGCACATTGTTGGGGTGGATTTCGATCCGCCTCAGATTGGCCGATTCCTTTGGTCCGCGGATTTCCACAGATCAGTCTCAAAAGAAGGTGATTTGTCATTTCCGTATTTTTTCTATCACTGACAATTTACGTGGCAGATTCTGCAATTCGTTAGCAGATTTTTATGAAACCAATCCATGGATTTTGTTTTTGCATCTAATTAGCTTTGTGGATTTCTGTTAAACTTAGGGAACCTAGCATCCGTTACATATTTAGGCAACGTCCCGATTTAATCGAGCTCTCTGAATCTGCCCTAAAGCACCTTATTTAGTAGAAATCTACAGCCCTGGTGCCCCCCACCCCCTCCCCCGGCAGACATTCCCAGTGCCGATTTCCCCCTGCTGCTTCTCTGTATTTTCGCAGTAGCTCGGATGCAGGCCATGCACTGTTAAAGAGGTGGGCTGTCACTGGTGGATGGCGAGAAACTGGGTGAGGACGGACCGGAAGGGCCATGCAAAATCAAGGGGGAAGTTTGGGGCCAGTGGTCAGCGATGGTGAAGCGCCCTACAATCAGATTCCTCCAGTAAAGTTCCTTTTCCATGTCAGTTAAGCTCCATTCATTTGAAGGACAGAGACTTCATTAACATGGAGGATCCGCTTTACTGCATTTTGAATGAAGGCCAAAGAGTTAAAAATTAGTATCATGACAAGCAAATGTAAGAGCTTCTGCTCTGGTTTCTTACTGATAAATAGGAGATGTCAACAAAACCAGGGGAAATTGCTCACTCTCCAAGGTTCATTTTTTATAAAGTGATAAAGCAACCATTTACAAAAAAACTAGCAACAAGAAAAATTTGGTTGTGCTTGTAGATAATTTTAATGGAATGTAGTTTGAGCTCCGTTAAAGAGCATAATTATTTAAAACGTAAAACATTTCAACAGACTTTAATATATTTTAGGAAATGTTGACAGGTAAGCCACCTGTTTAACAAAAGAAGACGAGTGCAATGACAGCACACTAGGTCTGTGAGTGCATGTGCAGATTCAAAGTGTAGAGGATACAGCTGCAATGTATGTGTGGAATGAGGAAAGGATTGTGCAGACACAGGAAAGGCGGGCACATTCTAGAGACCAGCACTGCCATCTCGCCTTTGGCCCAAGTCACCTACTAGTTGCTGGTGGCAGAGATAATGGACAGAGGGGAAGGCTTTCTCCAAGATACGAGGTTAGGACTTTACGACTTCCTGCTAAATAGAAAGTCTCCTGCTCTCTCTTAGATTAAACCCATATACAGTGTTGATTCTAGACTTAGCAGATTTAGTTTCCAGCTACCATGCAGAAAAACAAGAAAAACAAGAATTAGGTAGCGCTAAATATCAAGGAAATGTGTGACCAACATATAACTAATCTACAATGCGATGTGAAAATGGCCTATAATCTACAATAAAAAAAGAAATATAGGCGGCTGCCTGTGATATAACTCTGACGCCCAGGTCAGAGAAACAACATGTGAAAAAAGGTGTTATATCTCTGGCGCCCTGCACATATAAATGATGTGACAAAAGGATATATACAACCGGGACTGGTAACCGTGTCAGATCCAGGGATGTACTCCAATCGATGAGTGGGTCATACATGAAATGAAAACAGATAAAAGCACATAGCGTAATACTGTATAATAAATTCAAGACATAAAACTATACAACTAATAAAAATAAAAAATAATAATAAATATGAATATATAAAATTAATAAAATGAATAATAAGGACAAAAATTAAAACAAAAATCTAAAAACAAAATGCTGAGATGAACAACAGGTGACTGACACAAAAATGACACATTTAATGAACAATACAGAGTATGGGCATAAACATAAACATATATTAAAATAGAACAAAAATTGTAGCGCCAGAGTAGGACTGCAAGTGTATTACCTATTGGTTGACTATAGTAAATGAAATTAATTATGTGTTTATAGTGCAAGAAGTACAATAAATGTGATAATATTAAAATTGAAAATACAATTGAAAATACATATATATATATCAATAAACTGTATAGTGAAACACAAACAACTAAAGTGAAAAAAAGGGGTGCAAAAGTGCAAAAAAGAAAAATAAATAAAGTCCAACCAGTCCTTTAAACGTTAGTCCATGAATGGAGATAAATGATGCTGACAAGGGGGTCTCCGGCTGCTCTCACATGGGATAAACCACATCCAGGAATAACTACAAACAGAAAAAGAGAGAGAGCGCACGCCCCATAGCATAACACTGTGTATTTATTATGAAAAAAGGAAAAGGAAGGGGGGGGGGGGGGAAGAATCACACTCACAGGATAAAAACGGTTAAAAGGCAATTTGTGATTATATCACCACCATCCGGTTCTGTGCTGCGGAATTGCGTCTATGTGGGCTCCTTCAGGACTGCCAGTAGAAGTCACCGCTCACCGGATTCCTGGGGTGCAGTTTGCCGTGAGATTGCCGTCCAAGAACTCAGCTCTCCACTCCGAATGGCCGCCGTATGGATCCCACGCTGGATGTGGCCTCGTGCGCGTGCGCAGCGTCGTAGTGACGTAATCGCTCTATCAGAGTCCCTGACGCGTTTCGTCACCGCTGGGTGACTTTCTCAAAGGGCTGAGCCCATTGAGGGCAAAAGTACTCAATGTGTTAATAGTCTTGCCGGCTTTCACGATGCAGAGGGCTGAGCCCTTTGATGTGTGTTCCTCGGGTGTGATAGTAATTCAGTAAATAATTGAAATAGACTGTGACTTAATAATCGATGGGGGTTTCTTCTGTCCTATAGGGAACAGGTGGGCGAGTGTATGTATGATGTATATAGGACTAAAATGTGAATGATTCCATAATGTGCAAATATAAAAACAATTGATAATGACTAAATATATAGTGTGACTAGTTATGTGAATAGTGAACAATAAACCTAATAAGTGTGGATGTAAATAGTGATGAATGTAATGATCTAACTAATAAATAATAAATAATTGTGTGTTAAAAAAATAATTTGTGTTGTATTTCGTATAGTGCAATGTGCAATCAGCAATAGTGTGTATGGATGTGGAAAACCAAAGTAGAGGTGCCTCTACTTGCCCACCAAGAAGGATTTGAGATCAAACTCAATATTGAGACCTAAAGGCGTTAATGTACGAAGCTCGTAAATCCAGAAGGATTCTCGCCTCCCCAGAAGGCCTGTAATATTTCCTCCACGCCAATGAGGCGTGAGGGCTTCTATGGCCATACATTTAAGACCTGTAGGATCTTTTCCGTGCACTTGAAGAAAATGACTAGACACGCTGTGTGTAATCAAACCTTTTTTGATATTTTAGATGTGTTCATATAGTCGACGTTTGATAGACCTCGTGGTCATACCCACATACTGCAGACCACAAGGACATTCAAGGAGATATATAACGTTGGTACTATTGCAAGTAATGTGTTGTTTAATGCAGTAAGTTCTGGATGTAATTATAGAAGAACAATAAGTACTTTTTGAACTGTATCTACAGGCTGTGCAGGTGTTGCAAATGTAATATCCCTTACAATTAGTATTAGTACGACGCAAATATTGCAAACATTGGCCCATTTTAAGAAAGGACAAAGAACTGGTTGACATGTTACCCATTAATCCAAAAATCATATTCACCAAAGCACCAAACATAGGACAAAAATTGGCTCCAAGTTGCCCCTTGACGCGATCTTTGCGTCGTACTAACACTCATGTTAGTGTCTCATGTCCAGGTGCAGTCCTTCCAATTAGATGAAGATAAAGGTGACTGTCTCAAGCATATTCTACGCAAAAACGCTTTTCATCTAAAATGGAGAAGTCCATTCCAGATTCTATCCCGTCAGAGTATTTTTCCTGGATCCATGTTACACAAGTGCACCCACAGTCGCTTCAAATTAAACCTCAACACAGAAGAGAAGGCCTAAAGACACAGTTATTTTCAGTTGGTGTTTTGGGTCGTAATAAAACCCGGCACTAACCAAAGAAGGAGAAAAGTTAATCGGCAGAAATCCGGACCTCAATATATGAACTTTGAACTTTTTAATATTTTTTTTACAGGTTTTATTATTTTAATTACAATGTTTATTCTATTAGGTTCATATAACTGGTGTCCACATGAAGACGATAGGGTAGTAACAGGAATATTTTGTTTAATAATATTTATTTTGTTTTATTGTCCTGTGTATAGCATATATGCACACCTTTTTGTTATATAATGGAATCCTGGTAAACAAAGCCCATATCTTATGTGCAATGGAACCCAATGTACTATCCATACCCACTAGGTTGCACCCCAGGAACACGAGAGTTATATTTAACCCCTTGGGAAAAGGACAATATGTTATAAGATATAGATGAACTATATGTATAAGAAATTGGTTACGAAGGGAGTAGAAATACGAGTTTGCCTTAGGGAAAATATTGACTCTGTGATAAAAGGATAGATAAAGTATTATCCTGCAACTAGACAAGGTTATGTTATGTGGGGAAAGTGGTTCCAGTGATTAAAGGTAGAGATGAGAGATGGGATTTATTGGGACTTGGTGGTTAGATTATTTAGCTGGGAGTGAAGCTAGTGAAAGTTTTTGTATGTGTGTCTGTCCTACTCATTACTCTCTATGTATGTGTTATGAACAGCAAAACTTTGGCCCAGAAGTTTGTTGCACCTCCCCACCGAAGCTATGCCACTTTTTGGTGATGAAGATGTCAGCAGTCCCCCAGAAGAAGAGACCGAAGAAGGAATCAACTGGGCCGATACAATGGCCAGAAAGGAATCAAGATATGCACTATGGGACTATTTTTTTGGTTCGGCAGGACTATGATATGGTTAACTATTCTTTAAATAGACTGTCTCTAAAGGATAAGAGGGGGCTGAGAAGATTGGATATGAGGAAGGTGGGGAGGTCACCCAAGGGCGTGTGTCAACCACAAGGAAAGGATCACAAGTCATCCATTTTGACCATGGCAGCCGTTTTGTCTGTTCCGATATTCTGAGTAAATGTAGTATGTAAGATGTATGTGTTGTGCAGTCGCTCCTAGGAAATATTAACCCCCACCAACCCCCACTTATTCTCAGAAATAGAATTTACCCGCTTTTCAAATAATGTCCACCCCACCTAAGCAAAGAATACGAAATCGAAAGGTATTAATCATTAAAAGTAGCTCGGTTAAGAGAGTTGCGGGAGGTCTTTTTAGGAATGTATGATTTATATGCAAAATGAGATTTTTTAGTAGTCAATATAGATGCCGTTTTTAACGATACTAAAGACGCTATTTTAAGGCTCAGTAGCAAATAGCAACAAATTAGAGCAACAGTGTAACAGGGGATTTATCCCTGTTCAGGAAATGTGCCTCTAATCCAGAAGTGTGGTGGTTAACTGCTGGTAGTCAATTAACCAACACCACCTGGCTGATTAGGTTTGTTAGAAAAGCCTGCCTTTGAGACAGGAAGTGAGATTTCCTGAGTCTCACAAATTGTGGGACTGACCATAGGAACAGACGTCTTGAGCCTGCCAAAAGAGACTGCACGCTGCCAGCAAGACACATGGGAAAGTACTTCTAAACCTGGATCCTGACATTGCCATATCGCACAAAGGGTGGACACCAGGAGAACAAAGAAGCCTTTCCCTACAAGAAACAGATAAGACTTTTCTTATAAGACTGTTGTCTATGTCGTTAGATATATATATGAATGTCCCTATGATTTGGGCTGGTGAATCATAACCACACACTTAAAGAGAGCTGGACTACAAGTGTATATATACTCCAGAGTGGAGCGGATTTTGTTTGCTGATTTACATGTTTGCTGTGTTTAAAACAACAGGCGCAATAAAGCCTTATTTTAATTTCACCTTAAAACAGTCTCCATTGCGTACCTCTGCACATGTCCTATTACAAACAGTATTGCAAAATTGTATGGCATTAGATTATCTGCTGGCAGCACAAGGAGGAGTTTGTAAATTAGTGGGTAAAGAATGTTGTGCTTATATTGACAACCAATCAAAAAGCATACACCATGATATGGACACTCTAGCAGAAATTCAATCTAGAATGTGAGAGGAACCAAAAGGGTTTGATTGGACCTTTTGGTCTTGGAAATTGGCTAGGTGCATTGGGAATTAAAATTCTTTACGGTATTATGATAATTGCAGGTTTATTACTCTGTGTGTATGTATTAATCCAAATGACTAAAAGTGTAATCAGCTCTATTTTTGCCAAAGAAAGCTGTTTCTGCTTCGAGATCTACAGTTATGTATATGTCTCCCACAATGAGAGCGAGAAATACCAATACTTTTGGTACTCGCAAACCACCCATATGTTCATCTCTGATCACCAAACGAGATACCTAAAAGAGATAGGTTTCTGCATTCACATGGTCTCTTGGAGGTTTCTCCCTTGGAGTTTTTCCTCTCCTGAGTGGTGTGCAGAAGAATAAATGGGCCTGGTCAATTGGATTGTTCTTCCAGAACAAAAGGAGGGTATGTAAGGTTAAAAATTGTATCTGTCGGCTCTGTTCCCTTCAGGGACTGAAAATGTTAAAGCAATGTGTGTCAGCTTTATTCTGCTCAGGGATTTAAATAGTGACATACTTTAGCTTCTTTTTAGACCAGTTGTCTCAGCATGTCATCTACACAAGCTCGTCGGGTCGAATGTGTGTGTGTAAAGTTGCCTGCCCCAGGTCTGATCAAGAAAATGGACCTATCAAATGGTTATTCAGCGTTTTTTCCGTCGGAATAAATTACTGCAACATTAACGAAAGATCTGACGGGATTCAGTGGGAGCTGGTGAGAACTCCACCATGATTGAGCTGCTGGAGATCTTTAATACTGAGCCAGACACAAATGGTTATGCCAGCAACAAGGAAGAGATAACAGCACAATGCCTAGAACAATTTGCTGTCGACCCAGTGGAAGATGCTTTTGAGCGAGAAGTCTTCTGCGGGGTTAAGGACAATAATTGCCCCACTGACTCATGTGAAGAGCCTGATGTATCTGTTCCTGATGCCCATTGCCCTGCTGTGATGTTAAACGCACCCCTCAGGAAGATCCCTGCAACGCCTAATGCACCTGATGCTTATGCTGACTCGTGTGAAAAGGTGGATGTACCCATTCCTGATGCCCATGCCCCTGCTATGAAGTTAAACGTAACTCTTGAAGTTCCCTGCAACGTCTGATGTACCTGTTCCTGATGTCCATGTCCCAGCGATAGCGTTAGAAGCACCCCCCGTGAAGTTCCCTGCAACGCCGGATACACCTGATCCTGAAGCTTATGCTCCTGTAATGACGTTAGATGGACCCCTCATGAAATTCCCTGCAATGCCTGATGTTACTGATGCTGATGCTTACACTCCTGTGAGGATAAATGCACCTCTCTCGGATTTCCCATCAGCACCTGATGTACACATTAAGTTGGCCTTCCATCAACGTTTCCCTAAAGAGCCTGGAGGGTCATCCAGAGCACCTCCCTGGGGAGGAGGGAGCAATGTCAGGAATAGCCCTGACATAGTTTCCTAAATCTCTCTCTCTCCAGTTCTTTTGTCTGTCCACCGAAGGCCTCTGGAAGCAGGATATACTGCAGACAGACCACTGGAACAGGGAAGCTTTAGCGCAGGAGATCCAGCGCAGGCGCTTCAGCACAGGAGCGGCTTACTGAAGCTGGGTAGGTACTGGAAGCAATGAAGGCCCTTGGAAGCAGGGTATAGTGCACACAGACCATGCAGAGATGCTTGTGACAAGCACAGGTTACAAAAGAAAGTCTTTAAGGAAATCAAGAATTATGCTCAGCCCCTTCCTGGTGAAAGGGCTGACCCAAAATAGCTCAGACAGCCAATAGCGGCAGAGCTGCACAGAAGGCAGCCACAATGCAACTGGAGTGTGAGTTCAGAAACAGCTTATCCTGATTGCTCAGTTCAGGGAGAGATTTGCCTGGAAATTCTATAGCCAAGTAAAGGTGAGTTCCAGCCAGACCCAGGACCGGAAACCTTACAATAATTTCCTGTTTCCTCTATCTCCTGGCCTTTGTTTTGTGATCCTGACTCCTGTTTCTGCCATGACCTGATCTGATCTGACCTGACCTGTTCCTTATAGTTCTGGTAACATTATTAAAGGCCTTTGCTATTGAACTAGCTTGCCCCAGTCTGTTTCCTGCTAGCAAGTCCCAGTCTTGTCCCCTAGTCCCAGTGCTGTTCCTGAGTTCCAATCCTGTATCTGCCACCTGCCTCTGCCAGTGACCCCGACCACTCCACCTACCTCCGGCCTCTGCCTGTGACCCCGATGTTTGTCGCTTGCCTCAAACCTCTGCCTGTGCCCCCGAACACGCTTTCTGCCATCTGCCTGCGACCCTGACAAGTCTTGCCTGCTTTCCACTGCTCCAGCCACCGAGGCCCTACCCGCTCCAGGAATCTCTTTCCTGTCTCACATGACACTCTTTCACAGAGCTCTCATTAGGCAGGTGGAGTCTGGTCAATTGCCTGGCTCACTTAAACAGCTCCCTGCTTGATTTAGAGGCAATTTCTTCAACAGGGATAAGTCCCTGTGACACATGTGTATAATTATTTGTTTACATGGTTACCTAGGTGATGCCGTTATATTTTTCTGTACTGACTGCATGGATTAAGCTGTTTCTACCGCTACCATTTCCGGATGTGACACAGATCTATGCTGTGCCATGTGAACGAGTCTCTGATCGTTTAGGGATTTTCAGTTTGACCGGTATGTATTGTTTGCTATCATGCATGTCATTTACTCCTTGACAAAGCTCCGTCTGAGCACAAAATGCGTTGCGGCTTTTTTACGCCTCCTTTTAATGGCTAATCAATAAATAAAAAGCAAAGGCTGTCCAAAGCTCACAAAACATGTATACTGAATAAAAAGGTGAAAACACTCTGTGGATTGTCAATTATTGACCTGATACAGTATGTGTACATGTGTAGACATAGAAAATTAATTAATATTAATAGTGCCGTATTATTCTCAACCAACACAAATTAAACTACAATGTGCAAAGTGATAAAACCAATCACTCAGAGGGTCTCGCCAGCACTATAGCCTTGGTTGTCCTTGTCTCGCGAGACGCGCATAGTGGGCCCGCGACGTCACTTCCGGTTTCGGTAATCTTCCGTATTTTTGCCTGTATAAAGCTGAGGTGAATACCTTGAAGGGATATACTCTTTGACAAAGGGCTTTTTGTGCCCGAAACGCATCATTTTCTTTTACCCCACTTTTTGGATGTCTCCGTTGTGTACCCTTAATTAAAATTGTTTTTACATCATTTTTGGGTGTGCCATATCCCCGTTTTTCCCTGCATGCTGTGCTCCACATTTCTTCTTTCCTACTACACATATTTTTTACATACAATTTTGCACTCTAGCCCTAAAAAAAAAATTGTAGTGTACCGTTACATCTCAACCTCGTTCACTTGCAACAGGATCTTCATTTCAGTGAGCACGCTTTCTAAACTCCTGTAATCCGATATATATCGGCAGTAAGAAAGTATGAGTACCTTCTTTATACAGAAAAGATTCGCTGAAAAGTTGAAGAATTATATTGCCCCGTGGTCTTGACGCTGATTTTCAGAGACCTCCTCCGGGGAAAGCTGCGGCTGTGTACAAGTGCCGCTTTTCCATACTTAGAGCGTTGTGCATGGACTTAAAAAAGTACAGAGGGTACTACTGGTACACACTGCTATCAAGAAAAGGAGAAACTATGAACATTTATTTTTTTATTCAAAACTTCATATCACTTGTTTGCCCTTTAAACCTTTAGAACACCAATAAGTTTGTTTTTTAATGTTGCAGACAAGTCACTTAAGCCTGTAGAACTCAGAAGTACACAGAAGTAGTGAAGCGGACAGAAGCGGATTTAGCACACAGCTGGAGCTGCTGATTGTGAGTGCTGGAGCGCATGGTACAGATCTCTCAGGGCCTGACATTTTACTAGGGTTTCCGGGTGGCTTCTCCCAAAAATACTGGACACAATGGTGAAAGGTGCGATGCACTGGAGACACACACCTCTCTCCACTTCATGTTGTTTCATCCTCTCCTTGGCCCCACCCCCAGGCTCCTGACACCTCCTCCTGATTGGCTGCATTAGCCAGTAGCAGACAATTAGGATGGAGGAAGCTGCCGAGCCCCTAGCAACAGCTCTGCTCTCTCCCTGCTCAGGGAAATCCCACGGCACCCCATGACGGTCAGGTCACTATGTCCAGAGAGGTAATACCGGTATCGACATACATGTCCAGTATTACATCTAATATTTTACTGGACAGTGTGACCAAATTCAGGACAGTCTGGTTCTATACTGGACACCTGGCAACCCTACATATTACAACCTATGTTATTCAAATCCTCTTCAACATTGATGTGACCAAGGGTAGGCGAATGTTATATATTAAACTAACCACAGTACCTTATTGTGCATGGGCCTATACTTGGGCCTCCATAATGCATTGTAATTTGAATTTACCGTTAAAGCTACCACGGTTAATCCATTGCTATTATAACCCCTATAAGTACTTCAAAGTTCCCGCAATCATATTGGTCCTGGAGAAAAGCTGTTTCGATGTAGGTTGTGACGCCTTTTAGCAGTACAGAGCTGTACTAAAAAGTATTACAACCTATGTTGAAATCCTATTAGTTAAAATATATCACCTTCAAGTACAGTAAACATCCCAGTCAAGAATTAGACATGTCACAATGTAAAACAACATAACTTTTCTGAATTGATTTATCATGTACACAAGGTACCTTTCCTTTCCCGTATGGTGTCTAATAAATATACAGTTTTGGACTATGGGCACCCTTGTGGGTGCTGAATCTTTCTCTTTTAGGTTTGCATAATAACATTCATTGTACAATATTGTTTATATAAGGGCTGCATATTTCATTGTGTTATTTCAATTTAGGGCATACTATGATAATGATTCAGTACAGTTTTTCTTCAGATCAGAAGTAAGCTTAATTCACAGCTGCTCTGCAAACCTCTTCTAGAAAATGTATCCAGAGCAAAACCCTGCAGAATAAATCTCAAAAGCTCAACACCCAGACAAGAAGAAAAGGCCCCCGAGAGAAATAAGGGCTGCACATGTAGGGAAGAGAGGGGGAAAAACCTAATGAGGCAGGCGAGAGCAATACAATAAAATAGTGCTCTTTGTTATACAATATTCTATATATAGAAAAAGCAGCACAAATCCATACAGAACTCTGTTATCTTGTTGTTAATAAACAAATATTGTATGCAAGGAGGTATGGTAAATACCACACTAATTGTTGACCCACTTGGTTGGGTATATGTCCCATTTGCTGTATGTGTTTTACTCAAGACAAATTGATGCTTTTAAATGGCCTTAAGTGTTTGTGTCCCATTACAGTTCATATAAATATGAGATCCAGGGCATCCTGTATATAACTATGTAAATTATATTTGTAACCCTCCCTGTCCGGCTGGGTGATGTGGAAGAAAGGGTGTATAATAATGGATGCCAGGAACATTTGTAGTACAACGGTCTTTTATTCGTGTCCCCAGGCACAGGGACCACTCTTACACTTATTGACAATGTTGTACTGTGTTTTACATAGCCGGCATACATCAATAAAGTGCTTCCATTAGTGCCCATTCTTAACACTCAAATGGAGGTGTGTGACTTAGTTGCTCTAATTATGTGTGGGACACGGCCCCCGTTTGTTGCTTCGGGATCATCATTGGTATTATCCCAGTTACACTAGGCCCATACATACGGGAGTCCTGGCTGGTTCTTTTCAAGTGACCCAGTACCTTTGGCCTGTTTGGGAACTGCAACATCCATACAGACTGATGAGAAATATTAATGCAGATCCGCAGTTAGAGCTGATCCGCCGACACCCGGGAGCCCTCTTTCCTGAGGCCCTCTGTGGTATGCCGTTTTCCTATCTCTTGGATATTTAGGACTCCATTAACCTTCTTGTGGGATCTTAACTTAATGGGGCACTGTCCCCATCTACAATATAATAAAACAGGGGGGGCCTAGTCTGTGCTATTACTTTAAGATCATCCCTATCTACTCTTCCCAAGACTCCTCTTCTCTTATCCTCCGGGAACCTCCCTTCTTGAACCTTCCCCTCCTCTATATACTCTCCATGACATCATGATCCCGTAGCAACCCATGGTGAGGCCCAATACATTCCAACCCTCTGGTAACCCTTTAGGACAGTGTTTCCCAACTCCAGTCCTCAGGAAACCCCAACAGGTCAGGTCTTAAGGATATCCCTGGTCCAGCACAGGTAGCTCAGTCAAAATGACTGAGCTGCTGATTGACCCACCTGTGCTGGGGCAGGGATATCCTTAAGACCTGACCTGTTGGGGCTCCGAGAACTGGAGTTGGGAAACAATGCTTTAGGAGGTGGGTAACATATTCAATGGCAAAATTGGCACAGTATATCCGAACTCATCTTTTAAATAGAGAACAATGAAGCTAGGTAACATCTATTCTAAGGAAGTGCTCCTCAAAATCCAACAAGAATAACAAATGGATTCCGTGTGCCACCACTTTGGTCCAGGCAGAGATGAAAAGTCAAGCATGTAACTCTATTTTAACTACATTGCCCTTACATTTTTGTAACTTGAGTCCCATATGTATATAAAGCCTGTAATTTTAACTCAACCTGTGCAAACTTGGTCATGAAGTGAGTTGAAGGTGTGCTGCTTTTAATAGGGGCTCATTAACATTTTGAGAAGG